>NC_046666.1:35801636-35802830 GCF_010883055.1 Belonocnema kinseyi | reverse complement strand
GCTGGATCGTCGTATTGATTCCTTTACAGACTGTAACTACCTATCTCACGGTTGTGAGACGTGGTTATGGCTGAAATTTTACCGCGATTTCGCTGGAAGCGGATGCAGTTTTTCAGATTAGCACCCGCTCCCGGCGAAATCCTGCGGTTGTCCTTATGACAAATTTTTAATTATATATATTGGTTAAAATATAAAAAAATATAGTGCTCTTTTTTTACAAAAAAACTACGTGTTCATATCAACAAATAAATACCTTTTTTGGAAGGTACAATATTGCAGTCATTTTTTTCTGAAATCGTAATATTTCAAGAGTATGCCAATTAATTTTTTGCTAAATATATTGAAAATTACGGGAGTTATGAATTTTTATATAAAAAAATCCTTTTTTCCGATTTTTTTCAAAACTTTTTTTAAATATCTTATATTAAAAAAATGATTATAAGACCAGTACAGGCTTCATAATACATTTTTAAACACGTGGAGTGTCTACCACCCCTTGTGCCAGTAATGTAATTATTTTGAAGTATGCCATTTAAGGGTTAAGAATAGTTTAACTCCTAGACTCTATATTTGTCTTACCTATGTAATAACCAATATTAAATAAAATAAAATAAGTTATTTAAATAAACATGGTATAATGTGTGTAATACTCTAAAAATTATCTGAAAATCAAAAACAGCCGTTGATTAGTATATTTTTAATCGTTAGGTATATACGAGCGGTCTCACCGACCACACCATGGTTCTGATATGTGAGTCAACCCTGCTCATGTTCATTTCCATGGAAAGCTTATAGGTGGTCCGCTAGACCGCACGAACACGGTAGCGACAGAATTCTTTATTTCAGATTCAATTTCAAACTGTTAAAAAATGGTACTACCTGATTATTCCTCATTTGACCAAAAATTGACAAATTAGCATTGACGCGTGGTCGTGCGGTCTGTCAGAAAGCACATATTTGTAATTTATGTTTGTAAAAGTTCGAAAATAAAACCATCGTTACGTAATTATAGGACGATTATATTTTCTAATTAAATCTTGGACAGATGAATTCCTTCTTAAATTACGCATTTAAGGATACAAGAAACTTATTTTTTATAAAAAATAGTGCAGTATGATTAAGGTAATAATATATATTTTTCATTAATTTCTTATTTATTCCAATGTTCCTTTATATATTTCCAAAAATTATAAA
>NC_046666.1:35783915-35801536 GCF_010883055.1 Belonocnema kinseyi | reverse complement strand
TGTGAGACCTGAAGTCTCCAGGCCGCCACCGGAAAATCCTTACATGATTATGTGATCTTTTGAAGATACATTTTTTTTATTATAAATCTAAAGATATAAAGAAACTTCTTTTTCATAAAAAATGTGGATATAGCTTTTTTTAAATACTGCAGTATAATGACGACATTAAGACATTTCTTAAATAAATATACTGCATATTCAAAGCTTACCTCATATACTTGTATAACTCAAAAAACAAGAAATCCTTAACTTATATAATTATATATAAATATATAGAGCGGTCAGTGAGACCTCGGGTCTCGCAGACCCTCACCTAAAAATCATTACGTAAGTAATTTACGATCCCTCACACCGTCTAATTATCTCCGAATTTAATTAAAATTTCTAATTATCTCTTCCGCAGCTAAATTTATTTTTTCTTTACGAATCTCACGATATAAGAAACTTATTTTTTATAAAAATGCAAATAGCCTTTATAAAATTATACGGCAGTATGATAATGGAAATAATAAACGTTTTGACTGAATTTCATACTTATTTCAATGTCCCTTCATTCACCTGTATAACTGAAAAAACAAAAACTCCTTTACTTATTTAATTAGATATAAATATATGCAGCGGTCTGTGAGACCTCGTGTCTCACAGACCACCACCTAAAAATCCTTGGGTACATTTTTTTACATATGAATTCCTTTTTTGATTGCAAATCTATCGACAAAAGAAACTTATTTTTTTATAAAAAAATGTAAATGGACCTTTTCTCAAAAAATAATGCAGTATGATAATGGAAATAATACATTATCGTAATTAATTTTTTGCTTATTTCAATTTCCGGGCATATAATTGTATAAGGTAAGAACAAAAACTTCTTTACACAGTTAATTATATAAAAATATATACAGCGGTCTGTGAGACCTGAGGTCTCACAGACCGCCACCTGAAAATTCGAAGATAATTAATGGACGATCCGTGAAAGGATCAAATTATCTCTGCATTTAATTAAATTTTCTTATTATCTCTTAGAAAGATGAATTCCTCCTTTCATTACGAATTTAACGAGACAGGAAACTTATTTTTTATACAAAATATAAATAGTCTTTTTTAAAAAATGGTGCAGTATAATTATGGTAATAATACATTTGTTTAAATAATAATTTCTTACTATTTATAACTCATTTACTTATTTAATTAGACATAAATACATACAGTTGTCTGCGGGACCTCAGGTTTTAGAGACCGCCACCTGAAAATCCTTACGCAATTGATAGCAAGATTCCTAAAAGTTTCTAATTATCTCCAAATTCAATTAAATTTAGAATTATCTTTTGTACAGATGAATTCCTTTTCTTTTGTTACAAATTTAACGATATAAGAAACTTACTTTTATAAGAAATTTCAATAGAGCCTTTCCTCAAAAATACGTCCGTATGATGATGGCAATAACAAATATTTAAAGTAATAATGTGCGCAGTTTCTGATCCGGTTGTTTGTTGACCAAGCATCCTCTGTTTTTCAAAGTATACTTAATCTCTGTCTCTCTGATAGAATATTGTATCTCATTTTCATCAAATGCCTTTTATTTAGAAAACAAAAACTTCTGTTTCGCAAATATGAAACGTCAAGCTCAGCTGCATCAAGCAGTATTAAAAATAATCCCACTACATATGTCATCCATAATACCCCTGTAGAGAAATCCCAGATTAGCTTTCGGACTTTCTCCGTTTGAGCTCAGCTGCCAATCATCCACCGATATCGAATTTTAAAGCCTTCAATTTAAAGGGCTTCTTCAAAAATAAAGGAAAAAATTGACTAGAGGAAAAAGATTTTACATTACAAATTTTTTTATTTTTACTTGAAAGCCTTTAAATTGTAAGGGAAATTCTAAAATTGAATCTGATTTATTGATCTGATCCTGTTCCAAATTCAATTTCAAATCTTAATTTAAAATTAATTGAATTACGATGATTTGATCGTTTTCGAAACTTTTAGATAAGTTTTTCAATTATAATAAGAGCTCGGAAATTGTCTTAAGATTTTTTCCATAAAAATGTAAATGTGAAAATATCACCTGCAGTACAAAAAATGAGTTTAGTTTAAAATGTTTAAATTTTAATTTTGTTAAAAATTTAAAAAGTTGATTAGTTGAAAATTCGACAATAATATTTGCTTAATTATTTGATTATTTGATTACTTTACTGAAAATGTATATATTTGGTTAAAAAGTCATATTTTTGGTCAAACATTTAACTACTTGATCAAAACTCGAACTACTTTGTTAAAAATTCAACTATTTAGTTGAAAATGCATGTAATTTTTTTGATTATCTTTTTCATTGAAAAATCAACTATTTTTCAATTTTCAACTGTTTTGCTGAATTTGTCTCTTAAGATTTACCTTTTTCTTAATGTATCTCTTTTGTTTTGAATATAACTAGGTACTTGAAAATCGAAAATTCTTTTTCTTTTGGGATTCAAAATTGATTTTGTTTAAATAAAAATGTAACTATTCCATTTATGATTAAAAATATATATTTAATAAATTAAAATTGATCTTTTCTTCTTGAAAATTTAAATATGCGGTAGAAAATTCGCCTTTTGTTAAAAATGTAACTGCTTTCTTGACAATTCATCTTTTATGGTTTAATTAAATAGTTTAAAAATAAGTTTTTGTCTTTTTTAAATTAATTTTTTGAAATGAAGATTCAAAGATTTAATTTTTGGTTAAAAACTTATAAGTTTCATTTTAAAAGTTGTGCTATTTGGTTAAAAATTCAAATATTTTATTGAAAATTAAACTATTTTTGAAGTTATCTTCCTTGATCAAAAATGAAACATTCTAAACAACTTCGCCTTTTTGGCCTTAAAATTCAACTATTTGGACAAAAATCTAAATATTTTTCTTTAAATTGTAATCTTTCTCTAATAAATAATAAAATTTTTTAAAAATAATAGTTAATAAAACCTTTAATGTAAATGATTCTCCACAAGTGAATTTAACGCAGGGAATATTTTATTTATTTATATTATTTTATTGGAACTTCTTTTAACAATTCAACAATTTTCCCTTAAAGCTACCTTTTTGGCTTATTTTTAAAATAAAATTCAACGCTATTTGTTTGAAAATAAATTTTTGTATTAAAAATTCATATTATCGTTTTGAAAATTTAACGATATTGTAGAAAATATATTTTTTGACGTAAAAATTGAACAAATTTGTTGATTTTTTTTTTTCATTTTTGAATAAATTTTTTTTTTTTGGTCAATCAATTTTTGTTTTAAAATTCATCTATTTCAGTTAAGATTCATCATTACATTTGAAAAGAATAAAAATTCATCACTTTGATTGGAAAGTTAACTATTGTGTTTCACATTTTTTGTTTGAAAATTAATTTTTTTCAAGGAAAATTTATTAATTCCATTTATGGTTAAACCAGATCATTTTTAGTTTTAAATTCAACTATTTGGTTGAAAATTTTTCTGCTTTGGTTAAAAATTCAACTATTTCGCTAAAGATTCATGTATTTTGTTGAAAAATCGTATTTTTTTATATAAAAATAATCTTCTTGTTTGAAAACTCATATTTTCCTTTGAAAATAAAAGTACTTGGTTAAAAGTTAAACTCTTTTGTTAAATTATGATCCTTTTGTTCTAAAATTAAAATTTCAAATATTCCATTTTTTGTTGAAAATTGATATTTTTCAATCAAAATTCAAGTATTTGGTAAAAAATTTTCTTCTTTAGTTCAAAATTCAACTATTTTGAAGAAAAATCATGTCTTTTGTTTAGAAATCGTTTTTTTTTTACTTCAAAATTTCATAGGTAATTTCATTTTTTGGTTAAATATTAATCTATTTCAGTTAATGACTCATTATTAATTTTGAAATTAATGAAAATTTATCATTTTGATTTAAAATTTGACTGTTTTGTTAACGAATTTTTTTTTAATTAATTTTTTTTAATGAAAATTCAAAAATTCCATTTATGGTTAAACAGGGATATTTTTCAGTTATAAATTCAACTATATGGTTGCAAATTTTTCTTTTTGAATGAAAAACTCATGTATTTTGTTGAAATCGTCTTTTTGATAGAACATAAATATTCTTGTTTGAAAATTCTTCTTTTTTCGTTGAAAAAAACTACTTAGTTGAAAGTTAAGCTCTTTTCTTCAAACATAAATATTTTTTTATTTAGAATTTAACTATTAAAGTAGAAGATTTATAATTTTTATTAATAATTTATCAGTTTGTTTTAAAAATTTGTTTTCAACTGAAAAGGTAATTACTACATTTTTGGTTCAAAAATGATCGTTTTAAATTCAAAATCCAACTATTTGGATGAAAATTTGTCTCTTTTAGTTCAAAATTCAATTATTTTGTTGAAAATTCATATATTTTGCTTAGAAATCCGTTTTTCATAGATAATTATTTTTCTTTTTTGAAAATTCATATTTTTCGTTGCAAATTTCAAGTATTCAAATCAAATACTCATAATTTTATTTGTAAATTCAACTTTTTGATTAAAAATGCATGTATTTTAGTGAATGATTCATTATTATAGTTGTAAATAATGAAAATTCATCACTTTGATTTAAAATTTAACTGTTTTAGAGTGTTCGGATTTTAACTTTAAAAATTAAACTGTTTCAATAACTTCAAAATAATATGTTTATGATTAAAGGCTTTTATTGAATTTCAAATATATTTTCAGTCTAAACTATTACATTTTTAAACCATGCAATTTGAAATTTTTCGATTAGAAAAAAGTGCAGTAACTTAATATTTAGAAATATCTAAGAAAAATTTTAAAGCATTCTCAGAATTTCGAAAGAACTCAGAAGAATAAAAAATATTTCCCAGGAAAACTTTACATGATTTTTTAATTTAATAAACTAATTTTAAGATAATATTTAAAAAGATTTATGACGATTTATTAAATTTTCAAAAATATCCCCGAAAGATTCTGTAAATTCAAGTGTAGAACCTGCAAACATTTCTAGAACAATTTTTCTAGAAAATGTTCTAGAACAATTCTAGAACTCAATTATAAATGTTATATAACAAATCTTTAACAGATCTAGAATGCTGTAACAACCGATCTGTAACAATTCTAGAACTTTGGTACGCTGCATTGTAAAAAAATTAGAACAATGCTATAACAGTTCTAGAACTATTATTTATCAAATATGGAATAGTGCTTTGTAACTCTCACAGGAATAGGATATCCCGAAATATTCGATTTGACCCCATTTATGTCTCGGGTTATTCCAGTGATCATCCGTCGGAATATCCTGCAAGCCGAAAATTTTGATTGTACGTCCGAAATATCCACATTATGGATATTCGCAAGGATCAGCTCGATCATAGTATTAGCGAACTAATCTTCGTTCCTAATTTGTTCTAGAACACACTTGTAACGGGGTTCTAGAACTTCGATATAACACTGTTACGGCACAGTTCTAAAATAAACTTGAAACAAATATTATAGAGCGTCTGTGATTAGTTTGTTCTAGAACAATTCCATAGCATCTGTTACAGAACGGTGCTGTCACATAGTTCGAGAAAAGTTTTGTCACAATTTTGTCACAATGTTCTAGAACACTGTTACCTTTTTGTTCTAGAACAGTTCTGTCACAATTTTGTCACAGTGTTCTAGAACAGGTCTGTTACAATTTTGTCACAGTGTTCTAGAAAATTGTTACCTTTTGTTTTAATACAGCTCTGTTATAATTTTGTCACAATGTTCTAGATCGCTGTTACTTTTTCGTTCGCGAACAGTTATGTCACCATCTTGAACAACTATTATAGAACACAGTTCCTTTTTTGCTCCTCAACAGTTACAGGACGTGTTTGCTGGGATGTGAAAATCAAATGATTGGCATCCCCTTTGGTGGCTGGGATAAGCAATCACAGAGAATCGAAGCCAGTGGCCGGTGATTGACAGAAGCTTGGAGTCCGACACCTGCTCGAACTCATTCGCGTCAATCGATATCGTATATTCCTAAGCTCCTTCGGAATTAAATTTATACTCTCCAATCTGGAGAGTGTGTGTAGAGGACAAGAAGAAAAGTGATCGATACACTTGTAACCGCTGCTCGAATAAAATAAAAAAACTGGGGAGAAGAGTCGTTGTGAACCCGGACCTCGAGAGGTAGACTCACTCGAAGTAAAAGTGTCTCGAGAGGGCAAAAAGGACAAAGGAAAAGTACCAACCTCCACCAATCCACGTTTGTCTTCGGCTGCGGGAAGGAAACTCGGACGGTGCTCTGCCGCGACGGAAGTTCCACATCTACGCTTCTAGGACACCTGATGTATGGTCTCGGCATGTCTGAAATGAGATTCAGATGAGTTGCTACATTGCTGCCTCCACCTGTATACATCAGCTGCAGCGAGAATTTATCTTATCCTGTAAATTCGATAAACAAGCTACAAATCAGGGTCGCGGCAGGTCAGGAAAAAGATCTGCAATTCGGGGAAAAGTCAGGAAATTTGAAAAAATATTGTAAAAGTCAGGGAATTTCTATTAGAGGCACTTTAAATAAAATTACTTTAAAATTGTTTTATTTTGTTTATAAAAGATACTGAGTTAAGAGTGTTACAAGATTTAAAATTCTGGCCTTTATGGCCAGGGAAAATGAAAAACTAGTCAGGGAAGCATCAGGGAATTTTTAAAATAAAGAATGCCACCAACTTGATTATCGTAATTTTCCTATTTCTGCGTTTTTCAGTTGCTTCCTTCTGATTACTGTACTATATTTTTAAGTTCACGAAATATTTTTTATTAGACAAGATATCCGAGAACTTCATTTTCAAAATTCCCTGATGTTTCCTTTACTAATTTTTATTTTATTTTTGTTAAACATTCATATTTAAATTCCAACATTTTCATCTTGCAATATTTTTAACATAGAATCTTTTATAAACGGAATACAATAGTATTTCAGATACGAATTTAAATTTTTGAAATTGATTAATTTACTTGAAGCAAAAAAAGTCTTTTCGACTGTAAACAATGTCTTTTCAACAAAATGCTTGAATTTTCAACAAAATAATTAATTTTTCAACATAATAATTAAATTTTCAACATAATAATTGAATTTTCAACATAAAAAAATTAATTCGCGACAAAAAAGTGTCGAAGTTTATATTTCAATCGAAAAAGATCAAATTTATACAACAAAAAAAGCATTTTTAAACGAAAAACACGAATTCACAATAAATAAAGATTTTTCACTCAAGAAAGAAATAAAAGTTTATCTAAATTGTTGAACCTTCAAGCCCAAAGACATATTTTTTCTACTAAAACTATGAATTTTTACTGAAAAATTAATTTTCCGCGGAAGTGATGCATTTTTACCCAACAAAAATAAAATTTCAAACAAAAAAATATATTTTTTTACCACTAAAGCAGAATTTTTAACTAAAACAGATCAATCTTAAAAAAATGACAACGTTACATTTTCGGTTAAAAAATTAATTTTAAGCAAAAAAAAAAGCTTTTCCACTAAATAGTTACATCTTCAACCAAAGACATGCAACTATTTAGTAGAGATTTCAACAATTTTATTAAAAAAGTCATCCTTTTTTATTTAAAATTCGTCTTTTGGGATTGAAAATTAAATTTTTTCGTGGAAACTTATTTTGTGTTCAAAAATTCACATTCTGATCTTGAAAAGTCAACTGGAATCTTTTTTGGATGAAAATTCAACAATTAAAAAAAAATTAAATGAAGTTGTATGTATTTGACAAGAAATTCTATCTTTTTTAGATAAAAATTCAACTATTTATTAGAGAATTCAACAATTTTATTAAAATGTCAACCCTTTTGGTTAAAAATTCGTCTTTTTGTGTCGAAAATTGTGGTTTTTTTTGGTAG
Source organism: Belonocnema kinseyi (assembly GCF_010883055.1). Taxonomy (NCBI): domain Eukaryota; kingdom Metazoa; phylum Arthropoda; class Insecta; order Hymenoptera; family Cynipidae; genus Belonocnema; species Belonocnema kinseyi. Next base: position 35,793,665 of record NC_046666.1, on the reverse strand, counting down.
AAACTTATTTCTTGTTAAAAAATTTATATTTTGATCTTAAAAAGTCAACAGGAATCTTTTTTACATGAAAATTCAACAATTAAAAAAAAAATTATAAAAATGTATCTGTTTTATAATAAATTTCATCTTTTCGGGATAAAAATGTAACTATTTGGTGGAGGATTCAACAATTTTATTAAAACGCCATCCTTTTTGTTAAAAATTCGTCTTTTTGGATTTCAAATTCAATTTTTTTCATAGAAACTTACTTTTTATCAAACAATTCATATTTTAATCTTGAAAAATCAACTGCAATCTTCTTTGGAAGAAAATTCAATAACTAAAAAAAAAATTGTAATAAAAATGTATCTGTTGTAAAAGAAATGTTATCTTTTTTGAAAGAAAAATGTATCTTTTTGAATTGAAAATTTATATTTTTATCGTGAAAAGTCAACTGAAATCTTTTTTAACAGAAAATTTAACCATTCGTTTTTAAATTTTATCTTTTGAATCAAAAAATTTATCTGTTTCAGTAGAAACATTATTTTTTGTTATGAAAGTGGAACTTTTCGGTTAAAAAATCTTCTTCTTTTCTTGAGTATTCAACTATTTTATTTGAAAGATTTGGTTGAATCTTTTTATCCAGAAATCATTTTTTTTTCATTTTGTTGTTGTTGTCTTTGGTTAAAAATTAAACTGTTTAGTAGAAAAGCATTTTTTGTTTTGTTTAAAATTAATATCCGACTTAAAAATATAACTTTCCCATTTCTCCATTCACCTTTTTTGATAAAAAAATAATTTTCTATGCTTGAAATTTCGTTTTTATCGGGTAAAAATGTATCAGTTTCGTGTAAAATTAATTTTTTGCTGAAAAGACATATTTTTTGAAAAAGTCCAATTTTCGCACAGAAAATTCGACTTTTGACTTACAGGTTCAACAATTTAGATCAACTTTTATTTCTTTCTCAAGTGGAAAATCTGTATTTATTGAAAATTCGCGTTTGAAAATTCTTTTTTTGCATGAATTTCATTTTTTCAATATTATGTTATAAATTTAATTATTTTGTTATAAAATTCAAATATTTTGTGGAAAAACCATATTTTAAAGTAAAAATTTTTGCCAAATATTTGAAATATTTTCCAAAAATTAGTAATCTTTGTAAAATCTTTGAGAAATCACTGAAATCTTTTATCGAGTATTTGAAATATTTTGGAACTATTTGAAAATATTTGAAAAATATTTTAAATATTTTATAAATATTTGGCAAGATTTTTTAAATTATCGAAATCTTTGTAAAATCACTTAAATATTTTAAATCTACAATAAATCTTTAAGAAATATTGGAAATGTTCATGAAATCTTTTAAAACTATCCAAAATATTTTCTAAATATTTTTAATCTTCGTGAAATAATTGAAATCTTTTGGATATCTTTAAAATATTTTTTAAACTTTTGTGAAATTCTGCAAATCTTTGTGAAATATTCGAAAAATATTTGTAAGATTTTTGAAATATTTGGTAATATTTGTAAAAATAATTTAAATCTTTGGAAAATCATTGAAAGTTTTGTGAAATTTTTTATAACTATCTAAAGTCTTTTGCGAAACATTTGAAATCTTAGCAAAATATTCAAAATCTTCACGAAATCTTTGAAGTCTTCGGGAAATCATTGAAATCCTTTTAAAAGATTTTTGCATTATTTGATATATTTCTGAAATTGTGAAAATTTTTGCGAAATCATTGAATTATTTGTGAAATATTTTATAACTATTTAAAATCTTTGTGAAATATTAAAAATCTTTGTAAAATCCATAGAAAATCACTGAAATTTTTGTAAAATATTTGAAATATTTTTTAATTATTTGTGAAATTGTTCATATCTATGCAAAATATTTGAAATCTTTGTGAAATCTGTGAAATATTTTTGAAAAAATTGTGTGATTTTAAAATTTTTATGAAATCATTTATGCTTTTGTAAAATATTTTTAATTTATCCGAAATCTTTGTGAAATTTTTTCGAAATATTTGGTAATATTTATAAAAATTATTGAAACCTTTCGAAAATTATTGATGGCTTTATAAAGTCGTTTAAATCTATGCAAAATATTTGCGAAATCTTCGAAACCTTTGATATCTTTATGAAATCATTGAAATATTTCTAAAATCTGAAAATTTTCGCGAAGAAATCTTTAGAAATTTGTAAATATTTGTGAAATATTTAGAAATATTTGTGAAATATTTAGAAATATTTGTGAAATATTTAGAAATATTTGTGAAATTATTGAAATCTTAGGAAATCATTGATGTCGCTGTTAAATCTTTTAAATCTGTCCAAAATATTTGCATTTCAAATATCATTGAAATCCTTTCAAAATATTTTTTAAATATTTGATATTTTTGCAAAATCATTGCATTATTTGTGAAATCTTTAATAACTATCCAAAATCTTTGCGAAATATTTCAAATCTTTGTGAAATCCATAGAAAATTACTGAAATCTTTGTTAAGTATCTGAAATATTTTTTCAAATATTTGATAATATTTGTGAAATTCTTCATATCTTTGCAAAATATTTGAGATCTTTGTGGAACCTTTGGAAATCTTCTAAATATTTTTTAAAGATTTGCAAAATTGTTTAAATGTTTGTAAAATCATTTATGCGTTTGTGAAATATTTGAAATACTTAATTATATTTGTAAAAATTATTGAAACCTGCGGAAAAACATTGATGTCTTTGAGATATTTAAATCAAGCCGAGATCTTTTGCGACTTTTTTTTAATATTTGGGAAATCATTATAATCTATGTGAAATATTTCTGAAATCTTTAAGAACTATTTAAAATATTTTTGAAATATTGAGTAATATTTGCCAAATTATTCAAATCTTTGAGAAATCATTTATGTTTTTGTAAAATCTTTCTAATCTGTCGAAAATCTTTGCGAAATATTTTTTATCTTTTTGAAATCTTTGAAATGTTTTTAAAGTATTTGGTAATATTTGTAAAATTATTGAAACCGTTGGGAAATATTTAAAACATATCGAAAATTTTACTGAAATAATTAATTTCTTTGTAAAATTTTTCTGAAATCTTCAGAAATCTGAGAAACATTGAAAATATTTCTTTAATATTTAGCAATATTTGTGCAATTACTGAAATCATTGAAATCTTTCTAAAATTATTTAAATCTACCAAAAATATTTCCGAAATATTTGAAATATTTTTAAAATATTTAGTAATATTTGCAGAATTATTAAAATCTTTGGGAAATCATTTATGTCTTTATGAAATCTTTTAAATCTATGCAAAATCTTTGCAAATTTTTGCGAAGAATTCTTTGAAATGTTAAAAACCCTTGTGAAATATTTGGTAATATTTGTGAAATTATTTAAATCTTTGGGAAATCATTGATGTCTGTAAAATATTTTTTATCCATCGAAAATCTTCGCGAAATATTTTTTATCTTTTTGAAATCTTTGATAATATTTGTGAAATTATTGAAATCGTCGCGAAATCTTTGAAATATTTGCAACATATCAGAAATTTTTATGTTATTTATTTAATTTTTAATTAAAGTATTTTTGAAGTCTTTTTAAAATTTTTCTGAAGTCTTCAGAAATCTGAGAAACATTAAGAATATTTCTTTAATATTTGGTAATACTTGTAAAATTATTGGAATCATTGAAATCTTTAAAAAATCGTTGCGAAATATTTAGTAATATTTGTGAAATTATTCAAGTCTTTTTAAAATCTTTTAAATCTATGCGAAATCTTTGCGAAATATTTGAAACCTTTGATATCTTTAGGAAGCCATTAAAATATTTTTGAAATCTTTGCAAATTTTTGTGAAAAATCTTTGAAATGTTAAAAATAATTGTGAAGTATTCGGTAATATTTGTGACATTATTTAAATCTTTGGAAAATCATTGATGTCCTTGTAAAATCTTTTTAATCTGTCGTAAATCTTTGCGAAATATTTGAAATATTTTGGAAATATTTAGCAGCATTTCTGAAATTATTGTAATCGTTGCGAAATCATTGAAATCTTTGAAATATATCGGAAATTTTGATGAAATAATTCAATTCTTAGTGAGTTAATTTATTGTGTCAATTTAGTACCCTAAATCATTGAAAACTTTATCAAATCTTTCTTAAAATCGTTTAAAAATCTTTGCGGAATATTTGTGAATATTTGTAAAATTATTCAAATCTTTTTAAAATTTTTTAAATCTATCCGAAATCTTTGCGAAATATTTGAAATCGTTGATATCTTTAGAAAACTATTGAAATATTTAAAATATTTGTGAAATATTTGGTAACATTTGTAAAAATCATTTATGTCTTAATAAAATCTTTTAAATCTATCCGAAATATTTAAAAACCCGCAAGTCTTTTGACTTGCCGGTTCAACAAATTAGATCAACTTTTATTTATTTCGTAAGTGGAGAATCTTTATTTGTTGAAAAGTCGTCTCTTTGTTTTTAAAATTCGTTTTTTGTATGAATTTCATTTTTTCCCCGATTGAAATATAAAATATGGCACTTTTTTGTTGAGAACTCATCTTTGCAGATTGAAAATTCAGCTATAATGTTAAAAATTTACTTATCTTGTTAAAAATTCAAATATTTTGTTACAAAACCATCTTTTACAGTAGAAATCTTTGCCAAATATTTGAAATATTTTTAAAATTATTCAAATGATTTTAAAATATCCGAAATCTTTGCAAAATATTCTTAATCTCTGAAAAATCCGTGATATCTTAAAGAAATCATTTAAATCCTTGTCAAATATTTCAGAAATCTTTAAAAATCTTTGCGAAACATTTTTTTAATACTTGATAATATTCGTAAAATTATTGAAATCTTTGCAATAGTAAACTTAAATTCCGGCTAGATTCTACAAAGCAACGCAACAAAAAATGACTTAAAATCCATCGAATTAAATGCGCTAAGAAGTACAATTTCCCCGAATTACTTTTAATTTGAAATACATAAAAACTCGATTCCTTTACCCCACTTTCTAAAAACCTTTGACCCCCAATTAGCCTCCACTCCCTCCTAACTCCCCGAAGCGCAGCTTTTTCAAAAGAGTCTTCCATTATTGTTTCTTCGAGGCATGGAAAAAGTCTTGTACTAATTAGCAGAAACAATGCGCATTCCGTAAAAGAAGTCAAGAGCAATGGGGAAAAAAGTTGTTGCTTTAGAAGTCGGGGAGAAAGAAGGGAAAAAGCTAACTAAACGATAGCTGTAAGCTCGTTAAGGGCTGGCGTTAAAGTATGGCCTCGTTAGCAACTAGCTCTACAACAGGACTTTCTATTATTAAAAGCTGTTTAGAGCTCCCATCTGACTAATTGAGCGCACGACGCAGTTGGTTCTCGCTCGGTAATCCTACCACGTTGTTATCGCGGCTGGGCGGCGCGGTGAAGCCGGATCAAGGAAACAGCTAGCTAGGAAAGTGCTAATCACGTACCTGAGTAGTAAGGACGACCTGGTGGAGGAGTATATTCTCGAAGGCAACTCGGCTCCTTCCCATTCCAGCGGGCGCCCGCCTGGCAATCTCGGGCGTGAGCGCCCTCCAATTTGAATCCGGGGTTGCATCTAATGTAGCACCTCGCTCCCACTGGGTACTCTAATGCCCCCGATGGATGACCAGGGCATCGAACCTTCCAAGAAATAGCGAAAAAATTATTAGGAATCGATCAGGGAGAGGCAAAGTATTGATTTGTCCCCTGCTGAAATCGAATGATTAAATTCATTCGATTCTTTGTGATATCTTTGGAACTCTGCGAAATATTTGATAATATTTGTCAAAAGAATTAAATCTTTGTGTAATGGTTAAAATTTATCTGAAAAGTTTGCAAAATATTTGATATTTGGTTTCAATGTTTTCAATCTATCTGAAATCTTCTTGAAATAATAGAAGTCTTTGTAAAATCTTTGTGAAATCATTGCGAAATCATTCAAATCATTGTCAAATCTTTGAAATATTTGAGAAATCATTAAAATGTTTGTGAGATCTTTGTAAAATTTTTTCAAAATAGGTGAAATCTTTGAAATCCATCTGAAAACTTTGCGAAATCATCCAAATCATTGTTAAATATTTGAAATATTAGGGAAATTATGAAAATATTTGTCAAAATCTTTGCGAAATATTTGGAATCTTTGAAATCTGAAATCTTTGCGAAATGATTTAAATCGTTCTAAAATGTTTAAAATATTGGGAAAATCATTAAAATCATTGTAAAATATTTGGAAAATATTTGAAATCTATGTGAAATTATAAGGAAAGCATTGAAATCTTTGTGAAATCTTTCCAAAATCATTGAAATAATTGTAAAATCTTTGAAATATTTCGGAAATCATGAAGATATTTGTGAAATCTTTGCGAAATATTTCAAATCTTTGAAATCTATCTGAAATCTTTGCGAAATCATTGAAATTATTGTAAAACGTTTGAAATATTTGGGAAATCATTTAAATATTTATGAAATCTCTGTAAAATCGTTAAAAAATATTTAAAATTTTTGTGAAATCTATGAAATCTATCTGAAATCTATGCGAAATCATTCAGATCATTGTAAAGGCTTTGAAATCTTTAGGAAATCATTAACAAATTTGTGAAATCTTTGTAAAATCTTTGCAAAATATTGGAAATCTTTGGGAAATCACTAGAAAACCATTGAAATATTTGCGAAATTATTGAAATCATTGTAAAATCTTTGAAATATTTAGGAAATCATAAAAATATTTGTGAAATCTTTGCGAAATAATTCAAATCATTGTAAAATATTTAAAATATTTTGTAAATCATTTAAACCACTGTAAAATCTATAAAATCTTTGTGAAATCATTAGGAAAGCATTGAAATCTTTGTGAAATCTTTCCAAAATCATTGAAATAATTGTAAAATCTTTGAAATATTTCGGAAATCGTGAAGATATTTGTGAAATCTTTGCGAAATATTTCAAATCTTTGAAATATATCTGAAATCTTTGCGAAATGATTCAAATCATTCTACAATGTTTAAAATATTTGGAAAATCATTGAAATTATTGTAAAATATTTGCAAACTTTGTGAAATCATTAGGAAAGCATTGCAATTTTTGGTAAATCTTTCCAAGATCATTGAAACAATTGTAAAATCTTTGAAATATTTCGGAAATCATGAAGATATTTGTAAAATCTTTGCGGAATATTTGAAATCTTTGAAATCTATCTGAAATCTTCGCGAAATAATTGAAATTATTGTAAAACGTTTGAAATATTTGGGAAATCATTAAAATATTTGTGAAATCTCTGTAAAATCGTTAAAAAATATTTAAAATTTTTGTGAAATCTATGAAATCTATCTGAAATCTATGCGAAATCATTCAAATCATTGTAAAGGCTTTGAAATCTTTAGGAAATCATTAACAAATTTGTGAAATCTTTGTAAAATCTTTGCAAAATATTGGAAATCTTTGGGAAATCATTAGAAAACCATTGAAATATTTGCGAAATTATTGAAATCATTGTAAAATCTTTGAAATATTTAGGAAATCAAAAAAATATTTGTGAAATCTTTGCGAAATCATTCAAATCATTGTAAAATATTTAAAATATTTGGTAAATCATTTAAACCACTGTAAAATCTATGAAATCTTTGTGAAATCATTAGGAAAGCATTAAAATCTTTATGAAATCTTTGCGAAATCATTGAAATAATTGTAAAATATTTTAAATATTTGGGAAATCATTAAAATATTCGTGAAGTCTTTGCGAAATATTTGAAATCTTTGTAATCTACCTGAAATCTTTGTGAAATCATTCAAATCATTGTAAAATATTTAAAACAGTTGGGAAATTATTTAAAGCATTGTAAAATCTTTGTATTCTTTGTGAAATCTTTGAGAAATCATTAAAATAATTGTAAAATATTTGAAATATTTGGAAAATCATTGAAATCATTATAAAATGTTTGCAAAATATTTTAATTCTTTACGAAATCATTAGAAAACCATTGAAATCTTTGTGAAATCTTTGCGAAATAATTCAAGAAAGTGGTAAAATATTTGAAATTTTTGGGAAATCATTAAAATATTTGTGAAATCTCTGTACAATCTTTGCAAAATATTTGAAATCTTTGTGAAATCTTTGAAATCCATCTAAAATCTTTGCGAAATGATTCAAATCATTCTAAAATATTTAAAATATTGGAAAAATCATTGACATCATTGTAAAAATTTGAAATCTTTGTGAAATCATTTGGAAAGCATTGAAATCTTTCCAAGGTCATTGAAATAATTTTAAAATCTTTGACATATTTGCGAAATCATGAAAATGTTTGTGAAATCTTTGCGGAATAGTTAAAATCTTTGTGAAATCTTTAAAACCTATATAAAATCTTCGCGAAATCAATGAAATTATTGTAAAACCTTTGAAATATTTGGGAAATCATTAAAATCATTGTAAAGGCTTTTAAATTTTTGGTAAACCATTAAAATATTTGTGAAATCTTTGTAAAATCTTTGCAAATTATTTGAAATCTTTGTGAAATCATTAGGAAACCATTGAAATATTTGTGAAATCTTTGCGAAATCATTGAAATCATTGAAAAATCTTTGAAATATTTGGGTAATCATGAAAATATTTGTGAAATCTTTGCAAAATATTTGAAATCTTTCAAATCTGTCTAAAATCTTTGCGAAATCATTCAAATCATTGTAAAATATTTAACATATTTGAGAAATCATTGACACCATTGTAAAATCTTTGAAATCTTTGTGAAATCATTAGGAAACCATTGAAATATTTATGAAATCTTTCCAAAGTAATTGAAATTATTGTAAAATCTTTGAAATATTTGGGAAATCATGAAAATATTTGTGAAATCTTTGCGAAATATTTGAAATCTTTGAAGTCTATCTGAAATCTTTGAGAAATTATTGAAATAATTGTAAAATATTTGAAATATTTGGAAAATCATTAAGTTATTTGTAAAATCTCTGTACAATCTTTGCAAACATTTTTTAATCTATCTGAAATCCTTGCGAAATATTTAAAATCATTAAAATCTTTAAGAAATCATTGAAATCTTTGTGAACTATTTGAAAAATTTGTAAAATCATTAGTAAACCTTTGAAATCTATCTTAAATCTTTGCGAAATAATTCAAATCATTGTAAAATATTTAAATATTTGGGAAATCATTGTAAAATCTTAGCAAAATATTTGAAGTCTTTGTCAAATCATTACGAAACCATTGAAATCTTTGTGAAATATTTAAAATCTACCTAAAATCTTTGTGAAATCTTTTAAATCTGTCTGAAATCTTTGCGAAATTATTCAAATCATTGTAACGTCTTTGAAATATTTGGCAAAAAATTAAAATACTTGTGAAATCTTGGTAAAGACTTTGCGAAATATTTGAAATCTTTCTGAAGTCATTAGGAAACAATTGAAATCTTTTTAATCTATCTGAAATCCTTGCGAAATATTTAAAATCATTAAAATCTTTGGAAAATCATTGAAATATTTGGGAACTATTTGAAATATTTGCAAAATCATTAGTAAACCTTTGAAATTTATCTGAAATCTTTGCAAAATAATTCAAATCATTGTAAAATATTTTAAATATTTGGGAAATCATTGTAAAATCTTAGCAAAATATTTGAAGTCTTTTTCAAATCATTACGAAACCATTGAAATCTTTGTGAAATATTTCAAATCTATCTGAAATCTTTGTGAAATCTTTGAAATCTGTCTGAAATCTTTTCGAAATCATTCAAATCATTGT
>NC_046666.1:35765998-35783815 GCF_010883055.1 Belonocnema kinseyi | reverse complement strand
TTGTAAAATATATTAAATATTTGGGAAATCACTGTAAAATCTTTGCAAAATATCTGGAATTTTCGTGAAATCATTAGGAAACCATTGAAATCTTTGTGAAATCTTTGCGAAATCATTGAAATCATTATAAAATCTTTTAAATATTTGGGAAATCATGAAAATATTTGTGAAATCTTTGAAAATTCTTTGCAAAATACTTAAATTCATTGTGAAATTATTAAGATCGTTTTCAAAATCTTTGGGAAGTCATTGAAATATTTATCTTTTTATAATCTATCTAAAATATTTGTGAAATAATTGAAGTCTTTCTTGAACCAGTTCAGTTCATGTTGGAAATATTTAGTGATATTTGTGAAGTCAATGAAATCTTTGGGAAATCATTGAAACTTATTTGAAAAGTTTGCAAAATATTCGACATTTTGGTTCAATCTTTTGAATCTATCTGAAATCTTTGTGAAATAATATAAGTCTTTGTGAAATATATGTAATCTATCTGAAATCCTTGCTAAGTGTTTAAAAGCATTAGAATTTTTGGAAAATCATTGAAATATTTGTGAAATATTTGTACAATCTTTGCGAAATATTTGAAATCTTTGTGAAATCGGCAGGAAACCATTGAAATCTATCTGAAATCTTTGCAAAACATTTGAAATCTTTGTGAAATCATTAGGAAATCATTGAACTCTTGATTTAATCTTTGAAATCTATGTGACACCTTTGTGAAATATTTTTAATCTATCCGAAATATGCGAAAGATTTGAAATCTCCAGTCAATCGTTGAAATCTATGCGAAATCTTTGTGAAATCTTTCGGAACCTATTGAAATCTTATACATTTTTGTATAGTCTTTGGGAATTCTTTAAAAATCTTTGCGAAATATTTAAAATATTTTTTAAACAAACGGTGATATTTGTAACATTATTAAAAGCATTGTGAAATATTTGAGAAATGGTTTAAGTTCTTGTCAAGTAATTTAAATATATAAAAAATCATTGAAATCTTTGTGAAATCATTAAACCTTGCGAAATATTGGAATTCATTGTGAAATTTTTCGGAAATCATTGAAATCCTTGTAAAGTCTTTATGAAATCTTTGAAATCTATCCGAAATCTTTGTGAAATGATAGAGGTATCTGTGAAACCTTTAAAATCGTTCTGAAATATTTGCAAAATATTCGAAATCTTTGAGAAACCATTAAAATCTTTGTGAAATCTTTGTAAAATCTTTGAGAATTTTCTCAAAATGTTTTAGAAATATTTGAAATCTTTCTAAAATCAGTAGGAAATCATTTAACTCTTGATTTAATCTTTAAAATCTTTGTGAAATAATGGAAGTCTTTGTGAAATATTAAAAATAGTAGAATCCTCAACCAGAACAGATTAATTTTTAACTAAACCGCTGCGTTTTTAACTAAAAAAGATGACATTTCTACTAAAACAGATGAATTTTCAAATTAAATATGAATTTTAAACAAAAAAGTTGATTTTCTACCAAAGAAACAAAATTTAAGTAAAATTGTTGAATTTTCAACGCTAAAAAGACGAATTTTTCACAAAAAAGTATAAATTTTCAACCAAAAAATTTGAGTTTTCAACAAAAAAGATCATTTTCAACCAAATAGTTGAATTTCTACTTATATAGTTACATTTCCAACCCAAAAAGAACAATTTTAAATAGAATAGTTAAATCCAGTAATTTAAGGCTACTTTTACAAAGGAAGAAACACTGTTAATTAATTTTATATTACGAATTAAAAAGAATTAGGCATATTTTCGAAAAAATACAGACGTAAATGACAAGAAAATGTTAACAGTACCTCTCCAAATGTTGGGGCATCCATTGCCCGACATCTCGAAAATCTCGAAGCACAAGTCTTTCCATCAGCAGATAAAACGGCATCATCACTGCAGACGCAATAATAACTTCCTGAAGTGTTGATACAATCGCCAGTGCAGCCACCATTTTTATTTACACACTCATTTATATCCTCGCATTGACTTTTATCCCTGAAACCAAGTAATAAAATGAAACACAGAAAAAATCTGAAAAGCTTCGAAAATATCAGGCTTCACAGTCCCTATCGGATCAAATAAAAGGACCAAAGGGTAGTTTTTGTCACGCTCATAGGGCACTTTTTCGCGCTCAAAAGGTGATAAATTCAGAAAATTTCAGAACGATTCAAGTTACATTCAAAAGAATTCAAATTAATTGGAAAAAATGTTTAAAAAGTCAAAAGAATCTATTGATTTCTGTAAAACTGGAATGAATTTAGATTTATAAAAATCAAAAATATTTAAAACAATTTGAAAAAACTTTATTGAATTCACTAACATTGAAATAAGCTTAGAAAAATGCAAGGGAATTCGAATAATTTGATCAAATGCCTAAGAATATAGGTTGAGTTTAATAGAGTTCAGGAACAATTAAATAAAAACTTTTAAAAATTCAAAAAAAATCACTGAATTCAGTAGAATTGAGTGAGTTTAGAAGGATGCAAATAAACGTTAAAAAATTCAAGATAATTTCAAAAGAATTTAAAAGAATTCAGGATGATTTCCAAAAAATTTTAAATCTTTGAAACCCTAATAATTTCTAACACAAGAAGTGACTAATGAATACAAAAAACTCAAGTTAAATTCAAAAGAATTCAAATCAATTAGAATAATTATAAACATCAAAACAATTTGAATAAAGAAATGACAAGAATAAGATGAAATTCATAAAAAAAGACCAGCTGAATTTAAAAAGAAATCAATTCACTTGAAAACAATTTAAAAATATAGAAAAATTAGATGAATTGTTTAGAATTGAAAGAATTTATAGGAATTCAAAAGGATTTAAAAGGATTTAGAATAAATTAATCAGATTTCCGAGCGAATTCCAGGTGAATTGCATAATTTTTTTGAAAATCTCTTCAAATCTTCTAAATCCTACGAAATCCCTCATTGTTTTGCGAAAAATTCTATGAAATCTATTTTTATATTAAATACCCTTAAAATTATTAAAACCCTTGGAAATCTCTTGAAATCGTTTGAATCTCTTTCAAATGTCTTGGAATCTTTTTGAATACCATAAAATATTTTAGTCTTTGAAAATCTTTAAACTGATGAAATCAATAAAAAAATTCTGGGAATCTTTTAAAATTTCCGAAAATATTTCGAATCCATTTAAATCCCATTAAATTACTAAAATAAAAAAATTACTTTGTCGTCTTTTAAAATAAACTAAAGTATTTAAAATTTTGTAAAATCCTTTGAAATTTTTAAAAAATAGCAAAGGATCAATTAAATTAAAACTTAAAAAAAAAATAAAAAAAGAATTAATTAAATTATCTACAGTAGATTAAATTTAGAGAAATTCAAGTGAATAAAAAAAATGCAAGATAATTTCACAGAATCTAGGATAAATTAATAAGAATTCAGGCTAAATTCCAAATCTTTAAACCCTTACAAAGTACCTTACTTCTAATGAATAAATTTTTTTTTAATTATCTGAAAATTTTTGCAAACTATTTGAAGTCATTGTGAAATCTTTGTGAAATCATTGAAATCCTTAACTCCTGAATAAATTCTTTAAAATACACTAAAGTATTATTAAAATACATTAAGAATATTAAAATCATTAAAATCATTGAAATCCAAGGAAATCTTATAAAATAACACAAAATATTTTTTAGTATTTGGAAACCTCATACGTCCTATAAAATCGTTCCGTATCTTCAGAAATTCTAGAAAATTATTTCCCTTTAAATATTTCAAAATCTTTAAAATCACTTCAAGTTTATAAAAATTGTCTACAAAAAATGGTTTAGAATCTTTTAAAACTCCCTAAAGTACTTTAAATTAAAAGCCCCTGAAAATGTCTTAGATATTTTAAAAATACCCTGAAATCTAACAAATTCCTTCAAATGATTGATATGGTTTAAAAATTTCTCTGAATCTTTATAAATACCTTTGAATCTATCAAAGAATTCGAGATAATTCAAAAATAGGTATAGAACTGAAATGAATAGTGATTAAATTAAAGTTTTTTTAAAGAATTTCAGTTAAGAAAATTAAGATTCTAGTAAAATGATGAATCTTCGACCAAAAATATTAATTTTCTAAACAGTTCAATTTTGAACTAAAAAATATAAATTAAAAAAAATGCTACTAAAATGCTGAATCTTTAAGCAAAAAGATGAATTTTTAAACCAAAAGATGATTTATCAACTAAAAAGATCAATTTTCGACCAAAAAAAATCAATTTGAACGAAAATTAGGCATTTTTTCTACAAAAGAATTAACTTTTAACAAAATTGTTGAACTTCTAATAAAAAAAAATTTCTACGAAAAAAAGGAATTTTCAACAAATTGTATGAATTTTCAACTAGAATGATAAATTTTCTACCCGAAAAGGCAAATTTTCAATGTAAAAATGGTCAATGTATTAATGCATTACATTAACAGTTTTTAAATCCCTTAAAATCATTGACATCCAAGGAAATCTTATAAAATTATTTATCCTAAAATATTTCAGAAGCTTCAAAATTACTTCAAAATTATAAAATAAGTAAAAAAATGCGTTAGAATCTTTTAAAATTCGCTAAAATACTTAAAATTAAAAGCTCCTCAAAATGCCTGAGAAGTTTTAAAAATTCTCTAAATTTTTTTTTAATTTCTCGGAATCTTTATAAATACCCCGACATTTTTCAAAGAATTCGAGATAAGTCAAAAATAGGCCAAAACCCTGAAACTAATAGTGATTAAATTAAATTAAAAAAAAAAAATTCAGTTAAGAAAATTAATTCCCTACTAAAATGATGAATCTTTAACCAAAAAGATTAATTTTCTAAACAGTTCAATTTTAAACTGAAAAATATTAATTAAAAAAAGGTGAATAAAACGTTAAATTTTCAACCAAAAAGATGAATTTTAAAACCAATAGATGATTTATCAACTAAAAAGATCAATTTTCGACCAAAAAGATCAAGTTGAACGAAAATTATAAATTTTTTCTACACAAAAAAAATTTTTTTAACAAAATCGTTGAACTTCTAACAAAAAAAAAACTAATAAATTTCTTACCAAAAAGCATGAATCTTTAACAAATTGTATGAATTTTCAACTAGAAAGATAAATTTTCTACCAAAAAATACAAATTTTCAATGTAAAAATACATTGGGAGTTTTAAAATTCCTTAAAATCATTGAAATCTAAGGAAATCTTATAAAATTATCGATCCTAAAATATTTCAGAAGCTTTAAAATCACTTCAAATTGATGAAATCAGTAGAAAAATACCTTGGAATCTTTTAAAATTCCCTAAAATACTCTAAATTAAAAGCTCCTGAAAATGCCTTAGAATTTTTAAAAATATCTTAAAATATTAAAAATTTCTTCAAATTATTGAAATGTTTTAAAAATTTCTCGGGATCTTTATAAATACCCTAAAATATTTCAAAGAGTTAAACACAATTCAAACATAAGCGAAAGACCTGAAACTAATAGTGATTAACCCACGAATTAATTAATTTAATAAAAAGAGGCTAATATGATATTTTCACTTGAAAAAGAGATTAATAGTGCTATAAGGACATTATCTCAATATAGGGTACGATAGGAAAAATAGGGGCCGGTCTGTGAGGCCTGGAATACAAATTACTTTAAAAAAAAAATTACCTCGGATTCAGGGTATAACCGGGTTTGCAACTGCAGATATAAGACCCGATCGTATTGACACAGTCCTGAGGACATCCAGCATTATTCCTCTCACATTCATTGATATCTACAAATTGAAAAATATGATTTTTTTCAAGCACCGTTTTTTTCGCACTCGTCGATATCTGCAGAAAGTTTCATTGAAATTTAATTGCGCGGATTTAAATAATTTTTTTGAGGATTTAAAAAGTTTTATTTTATTTTTTTAATTTAAAATAAATTTCTTTATATTTCGTAAATTACAAATAATTTTTTAAATATTCAGTTACAAGAATTAATATTTTAAACCGACATTTTTTTGAACAAATTAGATAGATTTTCCATAAAAAAACTGAACTTTCAATGAAAATGATGAATCTTTAATAAAAAAAAATTACTTTCCACCAAATAGGTCAGTTTTCAATAAAGAGATTTTTTTAAACAAAAAGATTATTTTTCAACAAAACACATGCATTTTTAACTAAAAAAGATCAATTTTCAACCAAAAAAGAAAATAGTTAAATTTGCATTTAAGAAAATTAATTTTCTACTAAAATGATTAATCTTGAACCAAAAAGATTAATTTTCTAAATAATTCAATGATGGCGAATAGAGCAGCGGGCTTGGGTAGAGAGGAAGAAGGGCCATATGGTGTGGATAGGGAGAGACAGGTTATGGATAAACTTAGAGGAATGGTGCTGGGATGAAGAATTAAAAGAATTAAAGAAAAAAGGAAAAAGTCTTGACAAAGGTAGGGGAAAAAGAGACGAAAAAGAGTCTAGAAATAAATCAGAGGGGTTTCCAAACAGCAAAAGGGAAACAAAGTGAAGAGGAAAGAAGAGGGAAGGGAAGAGAGAAACGTGAAAATAGCTTTCTGGAATGTGTCAGGTTTGAAGAACAAGAATAAAAGATTTTGGGAGGAGTTAGAAAAGTGGGATGTGATTATGGTGAATGATACTTGGGCAGATGAGAAGGACTGGAAGGGAATAAAAAAGCTATTACCGAAAGGTTATTTGTGGACAATGCAAGAAGCAAGAAAAGAACACGTTAAAGGGAGAGGGATGGGTGGCATGGTGTCAGGGATGAAAAAAGAATTAGCAGTAAAAGGGAGAAAAGATGGTGACATGGAGGAAAAGGATGGAACAATGATAAGAAAGATTATAATTGGGAAAGTAGAAATAGCGGTGGTCTGTGTATACTGAAGAAGAGGGAAAGAGGAAGGCTGGAGAGTAATAAGGAGGTAGATGGAGGAAAAGAAGGAAGAATTGGTTTTAATAGGAGGGGACTTAAATGCATGGACTGCCGAACAAGGGGGAGGGTTATGGGATAAAGAAAAGGAGGCATATATAAGGAACTCCAAACATGGAGAGTTGGGCAAGGAGGGGAAGAAGTTACTAGACATGATAGGAGAAACAGGATGGTCTATACACAATGGCTATATGAAAGAAGATGAGGAAGGGGAGATCACATTCATAGGAAAGGGAGCAACAGTAATAGACTACATCTTAGCTGAAGAAAGAATGAGGCATATGATAGGGAGTATGAAGGTAGGGAATGAGATAGGGTCCGAGCATTTCCCGGTCATAGCTACACTAAAAAGGGACGTCAGTAAGCGCGACAGAGGGAGAAAGGAAAAAGGGTGCGAAAGAAACACGAAAATGGGAGTCTGGGGGGTAGATAAATTAAAAGAGTTTGAACAAAAGATGGAAAAGGAGAAGGTTAGGTATGAAAAAGAGGAGGGAATAGACTCGTTAATTAAAAAGTTGAAGGGGTCCATTGAAAAGGTAAAGGATGAGCTGGGTACTAATGAATAAAGAGTAGGAGGAAAGAGAGGCTGGTGGGACGAGGAGTTCTGGGAGAGTAAAGACAGAATAAAAGAGTGTGTGAGCAAATGGAGAAAAGGGGAAATATAGAAGCAGGAGTATAATAGGATGATGAGAAGGGAATAAATCTAATGATGAGAATCTTCGAAGAGTATGTGGGAACAAAAGAGCTGACGGTGAATGTAGATAAGACAAAGGTGATGTGCTTCAGAAATAGAAAGACCAAAATAAATTACGTTTGGAAGATGAACGGACAAAAAGTGGAAATTGTGGAGGTGTTCTGTTACCTAGGTTTATGGTTTGAGGCAGAAGAGGGAAACAAGCTGCAGGCGAGGACAAGAATTGAATGTGCGAGTAAAGTAATGGGCCAAGTATGGAGTATAGCTAAGAGAAGCTTCAAGAACGATTGGAGAATGAGGGTCTGGTTGTCTGATGTTGTAGACAGCATGCATAAGCGATTTCTGAGGTGGATAATGGGGGTCAGCTGAAGTTGCCCAGGATATATATTAAAAGAAGAGTTAAAAAGAGAAAATATGGTTACTAGACAAATTAAGAGAGCCTTGAATTTTAAACAGAAGCTAAAAAGGGGAGAGGGAAGTAGAATTGCACAAGCATTTTTCGGCGAAATTCGGAACAATGAAGCGAACAGTAAAGCGGGAAATTCAAAATGGGAGAAAAAAAGAGAAAAATGAGAAGGGTGTGTAGTATTCGAGAAGGGGTTATGGGGTGGCAGGACATAGAGTTAGAGCTATTAGTTAAACAAGGAGAAGAGAGATGGACAAAGATTATAGATTCGAGGTACAATAGACATTATATGATGGTCAAAGGGTTTACGGTACCAAAATATCTGCAGAAAATAAAAAAGGAAGAAAAATGGAGTGGTTGTACGGTTCAGAATGAGGGAAGGAGTGAGAGCATGCAGATATTGGATGGATAAAGAGGAGAATTCATGGAGAGTATGTGAATACGAAATGGAGTCATGGGCACATGTATTAGAGAGATGTACAGGAGAGGAAGAGGGAGAGTTGAGTTTGGATGAGTGTGTTAGATGGATCTTGGATGGTAGTGGACAGGGAGTGATGTGGATGAAGAAATTGGAAGAAGTAAGCGAAAGCAAGGGAGTAGGGCAGAGCCAAACGTATGATCCTGGAAAGGGACAGTAGAAAGCGAAAATTGTTTTCAATATCGTGGAAAAAGCATTTTTTTATGGTAAGAGGAAACGGAAGCCCTGGAAGCTCGCTCATTTTAAAAATTAATCTCTTTACTGTTACTATTGTTTATCCTACGTAATGCGAAAGAGTAGAATATAAGTAGTAGTTAAGTTAGACTAAGGATGGAATTGTAAAACTATGTACATGGAGAGTGGAAGCCCTCAAACCGGTAAAAGGGAGAGATTAAATACATAAATACAACTAAAAAAGATAATTTTAAAAAAATTGAATAGTTGAATTTTCAGTTGATTAAAAATAAAATAATTTTCAACGAAAACAAACGAAATTTCAACAAAATAGTAAAAATTTCACCACAGAAATAGACGAAAAATATTTAATAAAATAGTTCAGTTTTTTAACAAAAAATAAAATTTAATCCAAAAAAGGAATTTTCTAACACAAAGATTAATGTTCTACCAAAAAAATTAACTTTTGGCAAAATACACCAATTTTTTACCAAATAGTTCAATTTTTCACAATAAAAGCTCACTTTTCAAACAAATGTCGAATAATTAAATTTACATTAAAAAAAAGGAATTATTTTCAATCAAACAAGAAACGAGTTTTCAACCAAATATTGTAACCAAAAGGATTAATTTTTTACTGAAAAACATTAATTTTAACAAAATATATGTATCTTCAGCTAAAAAAATATGTTTTAAAATAAAAATAGAACAGTTAAATTTACAATTTAAAAATTAATTTTTAACCCAAAAAAGATTTTTACACAATTTTGAACAAAAAAAGCCTAATTTTCAACTAATAATTTAATATGTTAATAGTTGTTCATGGAAATTATTTTTAACAAACAAACGAAAAATATTCAATAAAATATATTTCAGTTAAAAAAATAAATTCATCCAAAAAATAAATTTTTCACGAAATAGATGAATTTTTAACCAAAGAAATACATTTTGACAAAAATGATCAATCTTCAAACCAAAACTATTATTTTTCAACTATGAACATTAATTTTTTACAAAATACATGCATTTTCAACCAAATAATATAATTTTTACCTAAAAAGATTAATTTTCAACCAAAGATTTAATAGGTTAAATTTCTAATATTTTAAAGTTTAGTTTTTAATAAACAAAATTTTCATTCAAAAGGTGAATTTTACACGAAATAGTTGAATTTTTAACCAAAGAAATTCATTTTTAATCAAGAATATTAATGTTTCACAAAAAAGACGCATTTTTAACTTAATATATAAATTTTCAACAAAATAGTTGAATGTTCAATCAAAGAAGTGAATTATATACCAGAAAGGTAAACTTTCAACCAAATAAATCAATAATTTTCAACCAAAGAAATACATTTGAACAAAAATTATGAATCTTTCAACCGAAAACATTATTTTTTAACCACGAACATACATTTTTTACAAAATACATGCATTTTCAACAAAATAATATTATTTGTAACTAAAAATGATCAATTTCCAACCAAAGATTTAATATGTTAAATTTTTAATATTTTAAAGTTTCGTTTTTAGCAAATAAAATTTTTATTTAAAAGGTGAATTTTCATCAAAGAAATGAATTATATACCAAAAGGATGAATTTTCAATCCTGAAAAAGACGTACTTCCATCAAAACATGTGAAATTTCAGTTTAAAAAAGTAACTTTCAAACAAAAATTGGAACAGTTTTTTTTTAATATTTATATTTTCATATATTTCATACATTTTTTATATGCTTCTATTTCATGTCATCTTCTTCCTCATTTTATTCTTTAAAATTGTAAAATTGTAAAATTTCGCTTGAACGTCTATTTTAACCAAATAGTTAAATTTTAACCAAAAAATTTCGCTTTTCAACCAAATGTCGACTAATTAAATTTACATTTAAAAAATTAATTTCCAATAAAACAAAAAACGAGTTTTCAACCAAATATTGTAACCAAGAAGATAATTTTTCAACCAAAAAATACTAATTTTAACAAAACACTTGAATGTTCAACTAAAAAAGATCAATTTTCAACTAAAAATAGAACAGTTAAATTTTTAATTAGAACCATTAATTTTTAACAACAAAAAACCGCATTTTTAACCAACTAATTGAATTTTCATAAAAATATCTGAATTTTCAGTAAAAAAAGTAACTTTCAAACAAAAAATGGAATAGTTTTTTTTCAATATTTCTACTTTTATATATTTCATACAGTTTTTATATGTTTCTATTTCATATTACCTTCCTTATTTTATTCTTCAAAATTGTAAAATTGAACAATTTGGTTTTAAAATCGGGCGCGCTTCATCACTGCTGTGGCCGGTTTAACCCTCAAAGTGCATAAATGGTCAATCTCACGGCAAAGTACATCGTGGGTGTTACATACCCCAGCGTTTTTAATCATATATTGTTTAACCCATATTGAATATTTTGTCACAATAAAATTATCCGATATAGTTCAAGGTATCTTTTATAAGGTAGCGTTGATTTCATAGCCATTTATTTATTTGAAGTTTGTAAACAAAATTATTGAAAAAAAGTAAAAAATGAACTTTTTACTTTAAAATGCATAACTCACATAATTTTAATTATTTTAACCTGAAAATTTATGACTATACTTTTGAAATAATGTACTTTCATAAAAAAAATATTGCAACATGCGTATGGTTTATAAGAGTTTGAAAATTTCTTGGGGTATCATACACCCACCATGCACTTTAAGGGTTAATTATAGCAAATAAAAAACAGTGGCAAGTTGTCTCTATGATAGAAAAAGTTGAACAAAATGATCTTACCCACACAAGAAGAGTTCCTCGCTTCATATCCCTCTCTGCAGCTACAGTTGAATGATCCCTTCGTATTAACACAAAAATGCTGACATCCGTGTGATCCCAAACATTCGTCAATATCCAGACATCTCGAAGCATCTTCTTCCATTTTTTTAAACCCTTCCCTACATGAACAAAGCGCCACACCATTCTCATTTCTGCAATCTTGCTCGCATCCTCCATTATCCTCAAGACAAGGATTCAGTTCATAACAAGTCGAGTTGATCTTCCCATAACCAGATGGACAATCACAATAAAATGACCCAACCTCATTCACGCAGAGATGCGAACAACCACCATTATTCACTTCGCATTCATCAAAATCCAAACACTTTTTCTCATCTTCCGATAATCGAAATCCTTTCCCACACTCACAAGAATTAGTCCCATTAATATTCAGACATATATCTGAACATCCTCCATTATTTTCCAAACACTCGTTAATATCCTCACAAGTTTTTAAATCCGAAAGAAGACTGTAACCTTCTGGACATCCGCACTTGAAAGAACCCTCTAAATTTAGACAAAAATCAGAACAGTTCCCGTGATCAACTAAACACTCGTCAATATCCCGGCAAGATTTTCGATCAGTATCGAGATAAAAACCAACCGGACAGACACATTTCCATGATCCGAGGATATTCAGGCACTCGTGAGAGCAATCATCTAGTCCATTTTTGCACTCATCAACGTCTATGCATGTTCTTTCATCAATAGATAATTCGTATCCTTTCGTACAGCCACAGAGGTATCCGCCAATCGTGTTGTTACAGATCTGGGAACATCCGCCATTACTTTCGAGACACTCATCAATATCGAGACAAGTGGATCTGTCCGAATGCAGATAGTGTCCATCATAACAAGTGCAGATGTAGCTTCCGAGGAGATTCAAACAGTCGTGGGAACAATTGTGGCTCGATGAAAGACACTCGTCTAAATCGATACAAGTTTTTTTATCCTCCGGTTGCAGTATGAATCCTGGAGGACACTCGCAATGATATCCACCTTCATGATTGATGCATTTATGAGAGCATCCTGTGTCCACATCGTTCTCGAATTCCTCGCACTCGTCTATATCCTCGCAGGTCTTCAAATCAGCTTTCAATCTGTATCCTGGAGGACAGGAGCAGATAATCGATTGGTTGTCAAAGTTGCATTCATGAGAACAGTTTCCGTTTTCAATTTGACAAGAATCGAATATCAAACAAGTGGAATTATCTTCTGCCAGAGTGTAGCCTTCCTTGCATCGACATTCAGAATTATCATCAGTTAGGATCATTCCTGAAGGACAGGAGCAAAATATGTTTCCATTTTCGTTGTTGCAGAAGTGGGAGCATCCGCCATTGTTGAGTCGACATTCATCGAATTCCTGGCATGTTTTTTCATCATCTCCGAGTCTGTAGTTTTCAGGACAAGAGCACTCGACACCACCATCGATATTATTACAGAAATGGGAACATCCTGCGTTTTCATGACTGCATTCATTTATATCTTCACAGCTTTTGGTATCTGGAGCAATTTTGTAACCCTGGGGACACTGGCAGTAGTAACTTCCTTCGGTATTGACACAACCGTAGGAACAAATGTTAACTTCGTTTCCTTCGATGCATTCATTAATATCCTTGCAAGTTTTGTTGTCATGTAATCCAAATCCTGAGGGACATCTGCATTCTACTTTCAATATCGATTCACTATCTTTGATGCGAATACATTCGTGAGAACAACCGAAATCATCGCATGGATCTGGTTCATTAAAACATGTCTTTTTATCCTCTGCTAATTCAAATCCTTCCAAACACTCGCAGTAATAAGAACCATCTATGTTCAGACATTTCTGAGAACAGACATGGGATCCTTCTTCACATTCGTCAACATCTTTACAAGTTTTTTCATCCTCATCAAGTTCGAATCCCTCCGGACAGCCACATCTTATCTGATCTTCGTCTCTCTCACAAGTATGGGAACATCCATGATCTGAGCAAAGATGATCATCAATACAACTATAACTCCCAGGAATATTAACGCATTGATTACAATTCTCTAGGCCCAGAGAACACTCATCAATATCTTCGCAGGTGAGATTATCAGACTTGAGTTTGTATCCTGGAGAGCAGATTTCTCTACAGATCAAACCATCATCTCCTAATTCATGGCCCGAAGGACACTCGCAAGTATTATTGTTCGTGAAGACACATTTCTTTGAGCAAGATTCATCTTTACAGTGATCTAAAGCAGAACAAGTTACGCGGTCCGCTTCTAGATAAAATCCAGAAGGACATGTGCACTTGTATGATCCATAGAGATTGACACAAGTGTGGGAACAGTCGTAGTCTTCTTCAAAGCACTCGTCCACATCTTCACAACCAGAACCAGATTTTCTGAAACCTTCCGCGCAAAAGGGATCACCACATGTGAGTCCATCACTCAGAAGCTTTAACCCTTGCGGACAGATGCACTCGTAACTTCCTGGAGTATTTATACAATCATGGGAGCAATCGTGCTCGTCTTCTTGGCACTCGTCCAAATCTTGACAAGTCTCTCCATCAGACTCTAATATAAAACCTTTATGACAAGTACATCTATAAGTGTCTTCCTCCTTTAAGCAATTTTGGGTACAGTTCATATTTCCACAGCCAGAATCTTCTTCACAGATTCTGCCTGAGGCATCAAGGCTCCAACCGGAAGGACAAGTGCACTGATAAGTGCCGTGAGAATTGAGACAATCATGGGAGCATCCGTGGATGTTGATTAGACACTCGTCTATGTCCTGGCAAGTTCTCAAATCATCGAGAAGTTCAAATCCTATGGGACAGATGCATCTGTAACTGCCTATTTCATTCCAGCACTGATGAGAACAGTTATGCTGACCTGTTGCACACTCGTTTATGTCCTTGCAGTTCTTCTCATCCTCATTCAAGGACAAGCCTGGAGGACAACTACATTTATAGGATCCGTGCAGATTAACACATTCGTACTCACAACCGTGTTTCTGCAAACATTCGTCAACATCGGTACAATTGAATTTATCTTCTCCTAATTCTAAACCATCAGGACAAGAGCAGATGAAGCTTCCTTCTAAATTAATACAGGAATGGGAACAACGACCTTCTTCGCATTCGTTTATATCAAGGCAAACGACACCATTGGTGTCTAATTCGTATCCTAAAGGACAGACACAATGTGGCCCTTCAGATCCTTCCGCGCATTCATAGGAACATTTAGGAACTAGAGAGGCGCACGATTTTGGGGAAACGGATTCAAGGCAGGTTGTTTTATTTTCTAGGGAAAAACCGCTCGGACATGTGCAGATATATGATCCGTCAGTGTTGTGGCAAGAGTGGGAGCAGATTGAGGGATTTTTGAGACATTCGTTTATGTCTTGACAGGAGACTCCATCATCTTGGATGTCGTATCCGTCATTACAGGTACAGTAGTAGCCACCTAGTTCGTTCACACAGGTGTGCTCACAACCGTGTGGTTCTCCTTCGTCGCCTTCGACGCATTCGTCAATGTCTGAAAGGTAAATTTGGCTTTGGTTGACCAGGAATCGAAATTTTAAGATCGGTGAAAGTATCGAAGGCCAGAGAACGACAAAGGGTCTGTGGCTTAATTTCTCTGGTTAATATTAGAAGGTACGTTTTTTAAACCATATACTTTTAAAAAACCAAATTCAGGGTGACCGTTTTAATCCAAGAAAAAATTCCCGGTTAGAAAACATTTTCCCGGTCGATAAAATTAAAAAAAAAGAACTTAAATCTAAAAAATCTTCCATTTGAAGTAATACAAGATATACAAGAAATTAAACCATTCAAAGTGGAAGTCTTGAATTAACAATTTTTTTAATTGAAGTTTAAACGTTTTTAATAAAATAAACAAATTCGAACTATAAAACTAAATTATTTTGTATTTTAAGTAATAAAAACTGAGCTGTAAATCATTTTAAGCAATTTTAAGCTTGAAATATTGAAAAATGTACGATTAAATTTTGGTTATGAACTGAACACTTCCTAAATTAAAATTTAGATTATTTTCATTTTAAATTGTTTAAAAACTCTTAGAAATCTTCAACATTTATATAAAAATCTTGAAACATCTACATGTTGTTTTATATTTATTTAAATTTTCAATTATTTTTTCATTTTTTTCAGAACTTCTGAATATCTCTTATAGTGATTTGAATCCTTTTAAATTTTTTTCAAATTTTGATCTAAAAAAGAACTTTTAATCAAAAATATTAATTTCCTACGAAAAAAGACGACATTTCAACAAAATTCAAGAATTCTGAACCAAAAAGTTGAATTTTCAACTAAAAAAGAACTTTTAATCAAAAAGATTAATTTACTACCAGACAAGACGAATTTTCAACAAAATTCATAAATTCTCAACCAAAAAGTTGAATTTTTAACTAAAAAAATGAATTTCTAAACAGAAAGATTAATTGATCAAAAAAAAGTCCAGTTTTAACAAAATTCAATCATTCTGAACCAGAAAGCTGACTTTTCAATTAAAATAGAAGAATTTTTAAACAAAAATATTAATTTATTACTAAGAAAAACGAATTTTTAATGACATTTAAGAATAATCAACCAAAAAGTTGAAGTTTTAACTAAAGAAATAAATTTTTAGACAGAAAGATTACTTTCACTACCAAAAAAGACAAATTTTTCACGAAATTCAAGAGTTCTTAACCAAAAAGCAAATTTGACGTTTCAACTAAACAAAATTAATTTTTAAAGAAAAAGAATATTTTATTATCAAGAAAGACGAATTTTTAATAAATTTAAGAATACTCAACCAAAAAGTTTAATTTTCTACTAAAAACATAAATTTTAAATTGAAAGATTATAACTTACCAAAAAAGACGAATATTTAATAAAATTCAAGAATTCTCAACCAAAAATTAAATTTTCAAACTGAAAATTATAAATTTTTAAGCAAAAAGATTAATTACTACCATAAAAGACGAATTTTTATTAAAATTGAGGAATTCTCAACGAAAAAGTTAAATTTTCAAACTAGAAAATATACATTTTTTAACAGAAAGATTAATTTATTACAAAAAAAGACGAATTTTGAATAAAATTCCACAGTTCATAACCAAAAAGCAAAGTTGACGTTTCAACTAAACAAAATGAATTTTTTAACGAAACGATTAATTTATAAGCAAGAAAGACGAATTCTCAATAAAATTTATGAATACTCAACTAAAAAGTTGAACTTTCAACTGAAAACATAAATTTCTTAAAACTAAAAAATTAAATCACCAAAAAATACGGATTTTTAATAAAATTCAAGTATTCTCAACCAAAAAGTTGAATTTTTAACTAAAGAAATGAATTTCTAAACAGAAAGATTAATTGATCACAAAAAAGTCCAGTTTAAACAAAATTCAATAATTCTGAACCAGAAAGCTGACTTTTCAATTAAAATAGAAGAATTTTTAAAGAAAAATATTAATTTATTACTAAGAAAGACGAATTTTTAATAAAATTTAAGAATACTCAACGAA
Organism: Belonocnema kinseyi; assembly: GCF_010883055.1. NCBI lineage: Eukaryota > Metazoa > Arthropoda > Insecta > Hymenoptera > Cynipidae > Belonocnema > Belonocnema kinseyi. The sequence goes on along the minus strand of NC_046666.1, from coordinate 35,766,813 downwards.
AAAGTTGAATTTTCAAACTAAAAATGATAAACTTTTAAACAAAAAGATTGATTTTCTATCAAAAAGACGAATTTTTGATAAAATTCAAGAGTTCTCAACCAAAAAGTTGAAGTTTTAACTGAAGAAATAAATTTTTGAATAGAAAGATTATTTTTACTACCAAAAAAGACAAATTTTTAACGAAATTCAAGAGTTCTTAACCAAAAAGCAAAGTTGACGCTTCAACTAAACAAAACTAATTTTTAAACAAAAAGATTTTTTTATTACCAAGAAAGACGAATTTTTAATAAAATTTAAGAATACTCAACCAAAAAGTTGAATTTTCAACTGAAAACATAAATTTTTTAACAGAAAGTTTAATTTACTACCAAGAAGACGAATTAAAAAAATTTATGAATACGCAACGAAAAAGTTGAATGTACGACCAAAAAGGATACATTTTTAAACAAAAAGAATAATTTACTACAAAAAATTACGAATTTTTAACAAAATTCAAGAATTCTGAATCAAAAAGTTGAATTTTCAAATAAAAAAGAACTTTTAATCAAAAAATTAATTTACTAGCAGAAAATAGGAATTTTTAACGAATTCAAGAGTTCTTAACCTAAAAGCGAAGTTGACGTTTAAACTAAACAAAACGAATTTTTAAACAAATTAATTTACTACCAAAAAGGACGAATGTTTAATCAAATTGAGGAATTACACAGGCCCACAAAAAAACAAAAGTGTCTGTGCAATTGACCAGACCTGTATATTCTTATATATTTTTCGACGCTGAATCCGAATTTGCAATAAAAAAGTAGGGTCCAGCTACT
>NC_046666.1:35764089-35765898 GCF_010883055.1 Belonocnema kinseyi | reverse complement strand
AAATCGAGAGAAAACGGCAAAAAAATCCAAAAAAATACGTTATAGGTTTTTGGAGTCGCTAATTACGAATCTGGCATCCGTTGAACTCTATCGCTTCAGGTTAAAGGTCATTTGAAGGTAATTTGAAGGTCAAATCGAGAAAAAACGGTAAAAAATTTTAAAAAAAAATATGTTATAGGTTTTTGGGGTCGCTGATTATGAACCTGGTGTCCGCTGACCTTTATCGCGTCAGGTTCGAGGTCATTTGAAAGTCAAATCGATAACATATTTTTTCAGAGTTTTCTCTCGATTTGACCTTCCCATGACCTTGAACCTGACGCGATAAAAGTCAAAGGACGCCAGATTTGTATTCGGCGACCCCGAAAACCATAGTAAACTCGAGCTAACCTCAGAATACATGTTTAAGAGTGTCAAATCTCTCGAAAATACAGTTGGTGGGTAGTGGTGTTTCCAATATTTGTAGGGGGGTAGGGGTGGCTGGGGGGTGGAGGGTAGTCCGTTTAGCGTGCAATCGACTCGGGATACTTATAAGATACTACCATGATTTTTTCAGATTTTTTGGTCCAAAAATAAATTAGGCCAAAAACCGGCCTTACCGACCCTCCCCCTTTATTGTGATAAATATTTGGATGCTACCATAAATAAAAAACTATAAACCTGCTTATAGCAACATTTATTTACTATTCCGAATTTTTCTACTTTCCGAATTTTTCCTCTCCGTATATTTACATATTCCTCATTTTTACCCTCCTAATTTTAACGTTTCCGAATTTTTATCCATTCCGCTTCTTTGGTTTCCGAATAAATACTATTCAGAGTTTTGGATTTCTGATTTATTTCTTTTTCCGAATTTTTGGTATTCCTAAGTTTTACCATTATGTATTATAACCCATTCTGAAATTTTACCTTTCTTAAATTTTATCCGTTCCGAAAAATGAACGGGTCCCCAAATATTTATTATAATTTTCTTGTGCTCATTTTGTATTTTCAATATAATTGAATAGAAATAACACTTTTTCTAGTTTACAAAGACATCAGCAAAAATTTCGTTCATTTCAACCTTCAAAACTTCAAACAAATAAAAATATTTGTTTCACTGATTTAGATTGTCTACATCCATTTTTTATTATCATGCTTATTCTGAACATGCCAATTTTTTTTATTAAGAACTAGAGACATGCATATTTAGACTGACTTCTGCCAATTTTCTTGGTAAAGCTTGTTGTACTTAAACAATCTCCGTAGATACACCCTAAGCGCGTCTATTTTGCTTGACCCACGTTTCTTGATCTCTTGAGAAGTTTATGAAAGTACATTTTTAAATCAGCATAAATTAAAAAAACAAATTATGCATCTAAATTGTACAAGGAGTTTTAAAATGAACTTACTTTATCACTTTAAGGGAGGGGGACTCAAAAAACCTACAGTTGGTAACGGGAAGGGAGAGGGGGTCCCGTAAAAGAAACGTTACACACTTTAAGAATTTAGTGCTTTTTTCTAACAGTACATATTATGGTATCGTTTTTAGTTCGTTTTCAGATGATGATTGTTTTCGATAGAAAATTAATCTTTTTCTTTGAAAATTTATGTTTTTAGTTGAAATTTCAAGTTTTAGGTTAAGAATTCTTGAATTTTGATAAACTTTCATCTTTTTGGTAATAAATTAATCTTTCTCTTAAAAATTTATGTTGTTAGCTGAGATTCAATTTTTTGGTTGATAACACAGGCCCACAAAAAAAACAAAAGTGTCTGTGCAATTGACCAGACCTATATATTCTTATGTATTTTTCGACGCTGAATCCGAATTTG
>NC_046666.1:35749043-35763989 GCF_010883055.1 Belonocnema kinseyi | reverse complement strand
ACTCGGGATACTTATAAGATACTACCATGATTTTTTCAGATTTTTTGGTCCAAAAATAAATTAGGCCAAAAACCGGCCTTACCGACCCTCCCCCTTTGAATAGCATATCATAATAAATTTATGATATCCGTCATTTTAAATTTTTTACGAAAAAATAATTATTTTTTAGGATTATATAATTTAAAAACAATTTTCAACGAACAACATAAATTTATTATGATTTGATATTTAAATCCACTGCGATAAACATTTGTTTACTACTATAAATGAACAATTATTCTTTGGTTTCCGAAGAAATACCTTTCAGAGTTTTAGATTTCCGACTTATTGCTCTTTCCTACTTTTTGCTATTCCTAAGTTTTACCACTATGTATTGTAACCCATTCTGAAATTTTACCTTTCTTAATTTTTACCGTTCCGAAAAATGAACGGGTCCCAATATTTCAAATTGCAGCTGAAACAAAATATTTACGTATAAAATAGAATTGAGAGGAAATATTTCGTGCATTTGAACGGTCAGAACTTCAGGTACATGATATTTTTATTATACCGTTCCTTGTTTTAATTACTCCTGAAATCTAAAAGAGTGCTCACCAAGACATTCTCCATCTGCAGCCCTTCTGAAACCCTCCTCGCAATTTGCTAGACCCGGAAGTTCTGTAATTCCCTCATAATCCTCGTCCTCATCCTCGTCATCCTCGGTATCGTAATCCTCATCCTGTAGGATTTTCGACGACCTGTTTAGTTTCTGAACGCACTTATAAGACCCTAGAGTGTTCTCACACTCCTCGCTAGTTTCGTCACAAACTTTCGTATTTCCCTCACACTCATTAACATCTAAAATAAAAACAGCAAAAGCAAAATGTAGATTCCTCCGCAGATTTCATTAAAAATATTTTATTTTTTCAGAATTTCACGAACCACTGCAAATTTTCGAATGTTCTTCCAAGTAGAATCCCTCTGGACATAAGCAAAAAACGCTGCCTGGAGTATTGAGGCAAATGTGGGAACATCCAGCATTGTTTTCAGCACATTCGTCTATGTCCTTGCAGGTGTGATTATCAGCGGACAATTTATGCCCAGGAATTTTCATGCAGCTGCATTCGTAACCACCGTCGAGATTATGACAAGTGTCTTGACAAGGTCCTCGACCATTGTTTGGTAAACACTCGTCTACATCTAGAAATATTATAAATATCTTTTTTACCACACCACCATCACAAGTGCGATTTTAGGTACTGCAAATGATACCTAAAGTAGCACTTTTCAGGATAGGTCTTAAAATTGTTTATTAAGGTTACATCGTACTATAAGGTAACTGAGAATTGTGATCTAAGATTGCTTTATAAACATTTATCTCGTATCTGTATCTGTACATGGATGGGAATGAATGAAATTGGATTGAATTGGATAGAGTACACTGGAGTGGATTGGAGTGGATTGGATTAGAATGAACTGGATTGTATTGAAACGAATTGAATTCGTTTAGATTGGAGAGAATTGGATTGAAATGGATTGCATTAGATAAGAATGGATTCGAGTTGATTGGAATTAATTTAATTGGATTAAAATGCATTTCATTGTATTGGAAAGACTTAAACTCCTGTAGATTGGAGTGAATAGGATTTGAATGAAATTAATTGGAATGGATTGAAATTTATTAAATTGGATTTAATTGCAGTGTATTATAGTTGATTTAATTGGAATAAATTAATTTGGATTGGATCAGAGAAAGTGCAAAACAGTGGATTGGATTAGAATGAATTGGACTGTATTGGAGCAAATTAAATTCGTTTTGATTGGAAGAAATTTAACTGGATTAGAATAGATTCGAGTGAATTGGAATTGATTTAATTGGATTAAAATGAATTTTATTGTATTGGAACGAATTGAACTCGTTTAAATTGGAGTGAATAGGATTTGACTGAATATAATTGGAATAGATTGGATCGGGATGAATTAAATTGGATTTAATTGAAATGGATTAGAGTTGACTTAATTGTAAAAAAATAATTTGGATTGAATCGGATAAAGTACAGTAGATTGGATTGGATTAAAATAAATCGGACTCTATTGGAACAAATTGAATTCGTTTAGATTAGCGTGAATTGGATTAGAATGGATTTGAATAAATTGAATTGAATTGAATTGATTGAATTGAATGAATTGAATATAACTGAATTAGAATGAATTGAATTGGATTTAATTGAAATGGCTGAGAATTGATTTGATTGGAATGAATTAAATGGGATTGAATCGCATAGAGTGCATTAGACTGGAATGGATTAAAATTAATTGGAATATATGGGAACAAATTAAATTCGTTTAGATTGGAGTGAATTGAATTTGAATAAATTGAATTGGAATGAATTAAATTGGATTCGACTGGATTGGAATGACTTAATTAAATTAAAATGAATTTTATTGTATTGAAACGATTTGAATTCGTTAAGATTGGAATGAATAGCATTTGACTGAATTTGTTCGAAATGGACTGGATTGGAATGAATTTAATTGGATGAAAATTGATTCGAGTGGATTGGAATTAATTTAATTGGATTAAAATTAATTTTATTGTATTGGAACGAATTGAACTCATTTCGATTTGAGTTAATAGGATTTGACTGAATTCAATTGGAAAGGATTATATTGGAATCAATTAAATTGAATTTAATTCAAAAGGATTAGTGTTGTTTGGATTGGTATGAATTAATTTGGATTGAATCGGATAGAGTGCATTAGAGTGGATTGGATTAGAATGAATTGGACTGTATTGGAACAAACTGAATTCGTTTAGATTGGAGTAAATTGGATTAGAATAAATTGAATTTGAATGAATTAGATTGAAATGAATTTAATTAGAATGTATTTTAAAGGATTTGAATGATTTGAATAAGAATTGGTTGAAATTAATTGGAAAGAATTAAATTGGATTGAAGCGGATAGACTGCATTAGAGTGGATTTAATTAGAATAAATTGGACTGTATTGTAATGAATTGAATTCGTTTAAATTGGATTAGATTATAATTAATTGGATTGGATTGTAATGCACTGAATTCGATTGGAATGAATTTGACTGCAATGGAATGGATTGAATTTCATTGGACTGAAATTAATATGATTAGAATGAATTGAATTGGAATGGAATCGAGTAAATTGGATCGAATTTGAGTGGATTGGAATAAATATGATTGAAATTGATTGGATTAGATTAAAGTGGAATTAAATGAATTCGATCAGATTGTATTGAATTGGATTGAATTAGAGTGGATTGGAGTCGATTTTAATGAATTGAATTGGAATAAATTGGATGGACTACAGCATATTGGAGTGAATTTGAATGAATTGCAATGGATTTTATTGTGTTTGAATGGATTGGCATTAATTGGACGGAAATGTATTAGATTAGATTCTATTGAGTGGGGTCGGAATTGATTGGAGTGAATTGAAATACAGTGGATTGGAAACGATTGGAATGAATTAGATTGGATTAGAATGAATTATATAGGATTCTAATTAATTGGATTGGAATGGATTGGAATTGATTGGATTGGAATGAATATGATTAGAATGGATTGAATTGGAATAGAATGGAGTAAATTGCATTGAATTTGAGTGGATTGGAATGAATATGATTGAAATTGATATAATTGGATTAAAGCGGACTGAAATGAATTGCATCAACTTGTACTGAATTGGATTAAATTAAAATAAACAGGATGGACTGGAGTATATAGGAGTGAATTTGAATGAATTGGAATGGATTTTAATGTATTAAAATGGATGAGAAATAATTGGATTGAAATGAATTAGATTAAATTCTACTGAATGGGATCGGAATGAATTAGAGTGAATTAAATTAGAGCGGATTGAAACGATTAGAATGAATTAAATTGAATTAGCATGACTTGCATTAGATTCTAATGATTCGGATTGTAATGTATTGGATTTGATTGGATTAAAATGAATATGATTAGAATAGATTGAATTGGAATGAAATGAGTAAACTGGATTCAATTTGAGAGGATTAGAATAAATATGATTGAAATTAATAGGATCATATTGTATTGAATTGGATTGAATTATAGTAGATTGGAGACGATTTGAATTGAATTGGAATAAATTGGATGAGCTAGAGTATATTGGACTGCATTTGAATAAATTGGAATGGATTGGCATTAATTGGATTGAAATGAATTAGATTAAATTCTAGTGAATGAAATCGAGATGGATTGGAGTGAATTGAATTAGAGTGGATTGGAAACGATTGGAATTAATCGGATTGAATTATATTCAACTGGAGTGTTTTGAAATTAATTGGATTGAAATGTATTGGATTCGATTGAGTTTCATTGGAATGAATTAGACTGGATTAAAATGAATTGTATTGGACTCTGATAAATTCAATTGGAATGGATTGGAATGGATTGGATAGATTAGATTAAATTTTAGTGGGTTTGATTGTATTGAGTTGTAATGGATTGGACAGGAATGAAAGGAAGTGGATTGTATAGGATTGGAATGAATGGTTTTTGGTTTGTATTGAATTGGAATTGACTAGATTTGAGTAAATTTAAATTAATGGGATTGGTATGGATTGGAGTGGATAGAGTGGATTTTAATGAATGGAGTTGAATGGTATTGAATTGGATTAGAGTAGATTGGTATAGATTGGAGTGGATTCTAGTTAATTAGAATGGATTGGAGTGGATTGAAAATAATTTCATTAATTTGTAATGTAGTAGATTCGATCGGATCGAATTCCCTCTCGGGTTTTTAGAATAGGTCTCTATGCAACCCATTTGCACTTATGATCTAAATAATTTGGTACTTTTCTGACTAAAGAACTTGTTAATAAGGCTGACAGCAAAATATAGTATATTTAAGAAAAGCTGGGAACCGCAAGGATGCAGAATGGTGTAAATGCACGTGGAATCAAATTAAATTCGGAGGAATTAAATTAAACTGTAGAAAAATATTTTCCGCGACTCATGCAAGGTAAAGGAGATGCGAGAGAAAACTCATTAAAAAAGTAAACCAACAGATGAAATCTCACCTCGTTCAATTAGAGTTGGAATTAGTTTTTTAGTAATTAACCAAAGGAAATGCTACTTTTCCCGTAACGTATGCGTGACACGAAATGATATGGGGTATGAATTACGAGGGTCTAACTTTTGACCCAGTTGCTTTTGATGAACCTACCAGCACAGGAGCGAGAATCTGAATCCAAGAGAAAACCAGTGGGACATTCGCAGTGAAAAGATCCTCGATCGTTCTGACAAATGTGCGAACAGCCTGCCGTCCCTTCCGTACACTCATCGATATCTAAAAAAGAAATATTGCACTGTGAAACCACCTCGACTACGTGGACATATTTATTTCACGTTCGAAGGTACATTCTTTTTCACCTCAGTGAACAGATTCGCTATTTTATGTGGTACTGAGAGAAAAATAGGGTTTATTCGTTTTCATCCTGTTTGCTTGTTCATTTTTACGGTCATTCCATTCGGGGGAAAAGTGGTTCATACAATATTCTTTATTTCGTTACTCGCATAGGAAGCAGTACGAAAATTACGTAGCGGATTATAGGCCCTCTTGTTTTTCTTAAATTCAATATTGTTTTTTTCTTTTTATAAAAAAACAATGCTTTTTTTCTATAAATTTTTATAAATTTATAGAATTTTATACATCTATAAATTTTTATAAATTTCTATAAATCAATATTTTGTTACAATCCGTGTTGGTAGTTATTGCTAGTAGAATTAGACAGGATCTCCGAAAACTTCATTTTCAAAACACCCTGATTCTTCCTTGACTAATTTTTCATTTTCCCTGGTCATTAAATTTAAAATACCAGTATTTTAATATTTTAATACTTTTAACATATAATTTTTTATAGACGGAATAAAACAGCATTCAAAACACAAATTACAAATGTTTAAATTTATTAATTTATTTTGCACAAAAAAATTATTTTTGACTACAACAAACAAAAAGAATTTTAAACTCAAAAAGACGAATTTAAAATAAATAAAGATTTTTCACTAAAGAAAAGTCAAAAGCCAAAAGATGACGAATTTTCTCTACAAGCATTAAATTTTCAAACAAAAAATATGACTTTTCAGCAGAAGATTAATTTCTTACGACACTGATGCACTTTTATCCAACAAACATGAAATTTCAAACCAAGAAAATTATTTTTAAAAAAAGAGAATTTTAAACTAAAAACGATCAAGCTTAAAAAATGGAGAAGTTGCATTTTTAGTTAGAAAATGTATTTAAACAAAAAAGGCTTTTCAACTAAGAAGTTCAATTTTCAACCAAACATACAAACCTTCAATTTAAAAAATCTATTTTTAACAATGTGACTCAACTTTTACCTCAATAGTTGAATTTTAAAGTTAAAAAGATTAATTTTCAACAAAATAGTTAAACTTTCAACGAAAGAGATGAATTTTCAATTGAAAATCTGTATCTTCGAAAAAAAAACATGTATAGATATTAATATTCATTGAACCAACTCTTTTAAACAAAATTTTATATATTCGAGCAAGAACGAATTATTTTTTACCAAAAGGTGGCATTTTCATTAACAAAATTCTACTGAAGCAGATGAATTTTTAAATCAAAAAGATAAATTAAAAAAATAGTTGAATTTTCTGTTAAAAAAAGATATCAGTTTAAATTTAGGAGCAAAATATGATTTTTTAAATAAGAAATAAGTTTCTACGAAAAAAAATGGAATTTTTAATACAAAAAGACGAATTTTCAACCAAAAAGAATGACTTTTTAACAAAATCGTTGAATTCTTTACCAAATACATAGTTCTATTTTCATCCAAAAAGATTAAGCTTCTCTTAAAACGGATGAATGTTTATTGAAATTTTTTTTAATAGTTGGTATTTCATCCAGATAAAATTTCAGTTCATTTTTCAATACTAAAATATAAATTTGAAATAAAAAGTAAATTTTCGACAAAAAAGTAAACTTTTCAACCAAAAAGTATGGCTTTTTAACAAAATGGTTTAATTTTTAACCAAGCAGTTGCACTTTTATCCAAGAAAGATAAAAGTTCTCTTAAAACACATGAATTTTCAATTAAAAATTTTTGTTTTCAATAGTGGAATTTTCATCCAGAAAGGATTTCAATTCTCTTTTCAACAGAAAAATTGTAAATTTAAACAACCAAAAAAGAATTTTCTACAAGATAGTTAAATATTCAACAAAACAGCACTATTTTCATCCAAAAAGTATGAATTTTCAATAGAATTGTCGAATTTGCACACAAACAGTTGTTTTTTTACTTAAGAAAGGTGAAATTTCTTATAACACTAATGAATTTTTAAAAAACTTTAAAAAATAGTTAATTTTTCATCCAAAGAAGATTCTAGTTTAATTTCCAATACCAAAATCAGAATGGCAAATAAAAATTAATTTTCTGCTACATAGTCAAATTTTTAAGAAAAAAGTTTGACTTTTAATAAGATTGCTAAATTTTCAACAAAACAGTTGTATTTTTGTCCAAGAAAAATTAAATTCTACGGAAAAAGATAAATTTTCAAATCAAACGGACAAATATTCAAAAAAAGAGTTGAATTTTTTCCATAAAGATTTCAGTTGACTATTTCGCAGAATGAAATTTTATCTTCGAAATTGAATTACTGATAAGTGCTGACATCTGCATTAATCCAAATTAGAGTGGAAATTTTAATTGAAAAGTTTATCCGGACCTTTGGGCGGCTAAGACACCTTGAGTGATCAACACCGACGGTAGACTTTATTTTGTTATATCATAATCCGTGTAAATTCAATTTAACATGTAAAATAAACGTAGAAAAATTAAGTCCGTTAAATACTAAATAGTGTTTTTTTAAAGAATTTACAATAAATTTGGTGTAACTAGAAAGTTGTGTTGTCGTTGTTGACTTACAGAACCTTTTAAAAACAATTGCTGGCTTTAATGACGCCCACAAAGGAACTTGATACATTTTTGAGTTTGTTTTATGAAATGTTCCATTCGAACCTGATTCTCAACAAAAAGTGCACCTTTTTATACCAATGGTGAGATTAGAATTTGGCTTGACAGAACGTCAAGATTACCTAGGAACATTCAGTGTCTATTAGAATCTTAAATATTAGAATCAATAGCTTCAGCTAAGGAATCTATAAGTAGCAGAAATTGATAGAACAAATAAAATCGTTAGATATTCAAGAAAGTCTTTGAAGCTCACAGTCAACAGCAATTTCATGAGGTTTGTTTGTCTGCAAGCTACAAGGGGTGAATCATCATCATCATCATCGACTGAGCAAGGTTTATCTGATTTAAATTTGTAATCATCTTGTATTATTCTTAAATTTATGGAAGATTTGTCTGATATTTGTTGTATGTGTTGAATAACAATGACTAATAAACTTGAAGCTCTTCAACAAACTCAGGGCAATTGTAAAACTAGTTTGACGAAATTTAAAAGATTCTTAGAACTATTAGATAACGAATCTCAAGAAATAATTGGTATCGAATAGATAAAAATCCGTTTAAAGAAAATTGAAGAAACTTGGAATGAATATGATACAGCGCAAATAGGTCTTGAATGTTTGGCTCCTACATCGAATCGCGAGCCGGAGCAAACGGAATTTGAAAACAATTACTTTAAATATATAGCGCTAGCAATGAGGATTATTAATGATCACTCACCTCGCTCATTGGTCACGGATGCAGACAATCAAGGAAATGAAATATCACGTCATTTATCGCGAATTGCACAATTAGACGCTGATTTTAGTGCTCAGCGAGAATTATAATGATCGAATTTGCGAGCCTTAGTTACACGATCGACTGAACCCAGCAAAGACACAATAAGCAGGAGACATTTTCCGTTGCCAAAGCTAGATCTCCCTGTTTTTTTCTTGTGTTTACGACGAAACGATAAGAATCATTTTATTTACGCTTGTACAGAATTTTCTCAATTATCGATCTAAGAAGGAAAACAAGCTGTTAAAAGGATGGGACTCTGTTTTAATTGTCTTAAGCGAAACCATCTTATCAGTGATTGTAAATGAGGAAATTGCACAATTTGCAATAAGCGGCATCATTCTCAAATTAAAGAAAAGGATAATCCGACTGAGTTAAAAAATTTTCACATGATGGATGCATCAGGAGTCATTTTATCGTCGGCTATCGTAGATATGTTTGATACTGAGAGAGGTAAACACACATGTAGGATCCTTCTTGACAACGGTTCGCAACCTAATATTATGACGGAAAACTTTTCTGATCGGTTGAAACTTAGGAGAAAGAAATTAGAGACGTCAATAGAGGCCGCGAATAGCCATGAATAGCCTATCCTTCTTGGTGCTTCCTCAAATTACCAGTTATCATCCCAGTTTTCCCATAAATAAATTTATCCTAAGAATGCCTAACCATATACAATTTTCTGATCCTGACTTCGACAAATCGGCAAAAATTGATGCTTTGATAAGAGTGGAGATTTTTAATGATCTACTATGTAGGGATAGAATTCCTATCGCCTTAAAATGCAGCCTATTGCAAAGCACGAAACTAGGATGGATTGTTGCTGGAAAAATCGACGAAGTCATATATCAACAAAAATTTTCTTGTAACTTGATAAGGGATCCACTCTGTAATCAATTGGAAAGTTTCTGCAAAATTGAGAAACTGGCTCAAAAACGCTACTTTTTGAGAGAAGAGGAGTCTTGTAAAGAAAATTATCGCAGGAATGTTCAACGGGACGGCACATGGTATGTATATGCATGGTATGTCTACCATTTAACGAATAACTGAAAGCATTGGAATCATCTTATAAAATGGCACGAAAGAGATTTTATGCGCTAAAGAGGAAGCTGGAAAGGGATGCTAAGCTCAAGGCTCTTTATCATCAGTTTATGGAAGAATATGAAGCTTTACTACCAAACTGATAATCATGCTTAATGCTGTCGCGAATTCTAACTCGGGAATATCGCTTAATTTTACATTGATGGTTGGCCCAACAATCCAAGATGGGATTTTTGAATTGATACTACGCTTTCGATTGCATAGCATAGTTGCTGAAGATGAGGGATTGTCCTCTCCAGAGGCATCTGATGTGTTGAGGAATGATTTTTTTGGGAACGATGTGCTGACGGGTACAAACACGTTCAAAGAGGCCAAACAACTCCGAGAAGATCTCATACAGTTGACCTCTAGAGCGGGACTTCGACTCAACAAGTGGGTCTCTAATGATTCGAGTCTTACCGACGATCTGCCAAATGTTTGAGAGAATCTGCGCAGGAAGTTTGGTGATCATCAAGCAAAAAAATTTTTGGGGTAAACTGGAACCCTAAGGAACACAAATTACGTTTCTAGGTCAATCTAAGGTCAGAAAATAAAACTATTACAAAGAGTTCTATTCTGTCTCAAATAGCTCAACTTTACGACCCACTAGGTCTTATATTATCAGTTTTAGTATATGCGAAAATTGAAGTACAAAGGCTGTGGCTATTGAAGCTAGACTGTGATGATTCCATTCCCACAGAAACACAAAAAATGGCAAGTTTACCAATATCAGCTGGATCTACTGAACAATTGAAATTTGCCAATTGCAATCAAGGTATCAGATACAAAGGAACTGCAATTTCATGAATTCTCAGATCCCACTCAAAAGGCATGCGTTTCTTGTATCTATCTAAGATCATAAATACGGAGGGTCATCACTCCATTCTGCTTTGCTCTAAGTGTCAAGTAGCTTCGGTGCAGATAGTTTCATTACCCAGGTTGGAATTGTGTGCAGCAGTCCTTCTAACAAAATTGTACAAGGCTGTGATAAGGGAACATAAAATAGATGGTAAAAAACGTTTTGGACGGATTCACGTTAGTATTGGATTGCGTAAACAAACTACCTTACAACCTCGAGATCTTTGAAGCGAATTGGATAGCTGAAATCCAAAATATTGCAAGGGCAGCTGATTGGAGACATGTGTCCACGAAAGAGAACCGACCAGGTATTATATCTAGAGGTTCATTACCAACGGATTTGATAGAAAACGCATATTGGAAGAACGGAATAATTACTCATCATTGATTTGTATCATTCGTATTAGACCATATTGTTTGCGTTTTTACGAAACATTACGAAAGCGAACTCAACTGTCGGAGTAGTTATCTGTTAACGAAACTATTATCGCGGTAGGAGGTCGAATAAAAAACTCAAACATGGATTTTAGTAACAAACATCCCATCCTTCTATTTTATTAGGCAAAAGTATTGGTTAATCTCCTGGTGAAAGTTTTTGCGAATTTGCAAAAATTAAGTACATAAGTGCAGGACCCCCTCCCCCCGTCCGTAACAAATCGTCATCAAAAACGCTGATCTTGACGGTTAGATTTGAATGACCAAACTAAAATCAATTTAATTTTGCATCAGTTATTTATTAATGTGTTTAATTAAGAATGATTATAAATAACAAAATTATGGAGCTCTATTTATTTTTATCTTAAAACTAAACTCTAACATATTCACGGATCCAATTTTTGTATACGGGGTGATCCACGTACATATAAACATCAGGATGGTATTTATTAGCATAGCCTAAACTCCAAGACAAAATACCAACAAGCGTTCCATTGATAACGAAAGGACCACCAGAATCACCCTCGCAACTGCCTTTTTCTTCAGTTTCATGAAGAGTACAAATATTGTGTGGTGTAATTGTAGCATTTCTCAAGTAGACCCTTTGACAATGCTCCCTGCTAATTATGGGCACGTCAATTGAATGTAATTCCTCAGGATATATAATTCCGTCCCTAAAATAGGGAAGGCCAATTAATCTATTATTTTAGAATTAACATAATTTTCGAATTTAATTTTACAGATTGGCCACAATTTTTTTAATTTTCGTCTCCCAACTTTCTCCCGATTTTTACAAAAATTAAGTCTTTGCGGAACTCAAGTTTTTTCACATATATGTATTATCAATTGTGGTAGTTGATAAATATCAGGAAATGTTTTTGTAAGAAATGGACTGAGTTTAAATCGTATAATAAAAAGGATAAGGCAACTTTTTGTCTAAATGCATCGCGCTTTCCTGACTCTGAATTTCTATTTACTAACATGAAAATATGCAAATTTAAAAATTCATTATCAAAACGATTTTTTATTATAAAGTTCAAATATCTTTTAAACAATAATTAATAATTGTGAATTGTAAGCTTCTGAAATTTAAAAAAAAACATATACAAAAAAGTTTGTACAATTTAATATTAGAAAAAGGAGTTGAATTGCATAATTTCTAAGTCCAAGCAGTAAAAATTAAACAATTTTAAAATTATTTGGAGAATCACGAAACTACCATGAAATTGGGTACTTTAAAATTCAAAGGAATTGGGCTTATATTCTTTATAATTAAAAGCGTTTAAATTTAAATAATTAAAGATTGAAAACTTTTAAATTTAAATAATTTGAATTCAAATCGATTAAAATTTGACAATTTAATCTTAAAAACTATATTGAATCTTTCAAAGGCAAAGATTTGAAAATTCTAGAATTTCAAATTGTCAATGCATAATAAAATTACAAGTTAACATTAAAACTGATTTGACGACTTTTTCTAAAATGAAAAATGAATCGAATTATTTTAAAAAAAAACCTTTCCAAATAAATAGATTATAAATGTGACTTTAAATTGTGATTTTAATGTAAATGGGATTTTAAATGTGTGATTTTAAATGTGCCTGGGACGAGTGACTGCTGGATCTCACACTTCAAGCTCGTTCTTTGCATTTCTCCCGCATTCGTGCACAGACCTTTTAAAATCAAAGGTCAAGGAATCGACAACTGTAATTTTGTTATTGTGAACTCTCTTTTGTTAAAGCTCTTTCGGCTTTAACCAACACATTCTCATCGCTTATCTCGTTCTTCGCACTCGATTTTGTCCCAACTGTCAACTTTTCTACATTATACACAACACTTTCTTATCAAATATAATACATTTTTAATATAACTCTGCCTGGGATTGCTTATGCATATATTAGAAAAAAATCACAAATTGTATTTTTCAGGATTATTTTAATATTTTTTTCTTATTTTGCTCTAAATTATATTCTAAGATACGCGGAAACATGTATCATTCCAATAAATTTGTATCATCACAATTTATAATATGCATAAAAATTAAACCATACTAATTCTTATTTCCTTGTTTTTATTTTTTTTTATTTTTTTTTTATTTTTAATTTTGTTTTTTAGGATTAAAGAAAAACTACTGCGCATCTGCATAGGGTCTGAAGCCGGAACCTATATAAGGTCCTATACAGGAACCTGGATAGGATTTTATAAAGGATCCTATGTCCTATGTCCTCTTTTGTCTTTTCTCTCCATTTTCGAAAATTTAATTTTTTTATTTTGAATTCTATTTTTTACGATTGAAAGAAAATCTACTCGTCCTATCTAAAAATGATTAATAATACATTATAGATCTTTTTAGGCGAACAACTATTATCTGTTAATTTTAATTCATACCTTGCATCGTTTTTTCAAACAATTAAATTTTTTTATTTTGAATTTTATTTTTTATGATTAAAGCAAAACCTACGTAACCTATCCAAAATTATTAACGAAAATTTTCAATAAGTTTTCGGTATTTTTTGGAATCGTAACTTTTGTCTATTTATTTTTTTCATAGCTTGTGTCGTTTGTCAAAAAAGTAACATCTTTATTTTTATTGTTTTTTTTTTGCATAAAACAAAAATTGCGCATCCTATAGAAGTATTTATTAAAAATTTGTAGCTCTTTTTTTATAAGCAATTTTTGTCTCATTTTTCTTCGTAGATTGTGTCATTAGTCCAAAACGTTTTATTTTTTTTTTATGTTGTTTTTTACGACTAAACACAAAAACTTCTCGCCCTATCGAAAAGTGATTCATAACAAATTTGTAGATCTTTCTAGGGCGCTCCATTTCAGCTTATTCATTTTTCTCGTATCTTGTATGGTTTGACAAGAAAATGGAAATTTTGATTTTTTATTATTTTTGGTTTTGACTTTTTTTCGTATCATACGTCGTTCGGTTTAAAATGCTCCCTTTAGTTTGCTTTCATTTTAAAAATGCTCTAACTCTTATAATTTTTTTTATAGATAAAACTCATAAGGAGATAAATTGTTTGAGTTTCTAAGTACAATGAATAACCGTACATAGAATTTTTAAATCTTGAGAACATATGGTTTCAAAAATTTTGAAAATACGCTCACTTTTTGAATTTGTATCCAAAATAGCTGGTTTACGAACTTCTTCTTTCTTTTTAGGCCTTAAAAAGTGTATCGTAGCCGAATCCAATCTGATTAATTTTTCGAAAGTTGATGTGCCTACAGAATACAGACTACAAACTATAGACAGACAAACAGCTTCGTAAAAATAGTTTTTTCCTAATTTTTTCTGACTCAGGGGTCTTAAAACGTGGAGATTTAATGAAAACCAATAAAGTGAAATTTTACATAAAATCAATACAATCTCATTAGGATAAGAATGTAAAAAACTAAAGTTGTGATGAGAATATGCCCGCGCAGCGGGCTGACTTTTTTTACTGTTAAACACGTTTTTCACGATTAAAACAAAAACTATGAATGCTATCAAAAAATGATTAAAAAGAAATTTGTAGAACTTTTTCAAATGCACAATTTTTTTCAAGCACCTTTTCAACTATTTTGTACAGTTTAACTGCAAAATGTGATTTTTGATTTTCCATGATCTTTTTTATGCTGTCAAAATTTGAATTTCATATCGTGCGTTATTTGGCTTAAAATGTTCATTTTCGTGGGTTTTTTTTTTGTTTGAAATTTTGTAACTGCTATAATTCTCGTAAATTTAGATTTCATAAAAAAAGTCATAAGATAAATCTCTCAAACATTTTAATTAATTTATTTAATTTATTTTTAAATAAATAATAAAAATAAAAAA
>NC_046666.1:35738780-35748943 GCF_010883055.1 Belonocnema kinseyi | reverse complement strand
AAATAGTATATATATAAAAAAATATTATAAAATTATATAATAATATAATAAAAAATATAATAAAATAAAATAAAAAAATAAACATTTTTAAATAAAACACATCATTTAATTTATTAATTTATTAATTAGTCTCAAACATTTTCAAAATAACCTCACTTTTTGAATTTGTATCCAAAATGACTGGCTAACAAACTTTACCTTTATTTTAGGACACTTAAGGAGTATACCAAAGGCCAATCCAATCTGTCAATTCTTTCGAAATTTATCGTGCTACAAACTCAAACTCTACAGACGCACACACACACACACACACACACAAAAACACACAGAAAGACAGGCAAACATATTCGTAAAAACCTGTTTTTCTGATTCAGGGGGTATCAAAACGCGAACATTTGACAAAAACTGGGGAGGTCAAATTTTACTCAAATCTAATACCTTCTCTGATGAGAATGTAAAAATGGCTACAACTAAACGTTTAAACTTAAACGAATGTGAAGTTCATTTCAAACCGAAAAAAATTGTATACCAAAAATTGTAATATTCAAACTTTTTTATAATTATTCCCTTAAAAATTACAATTATTCAAAGTAAATTTAAATTGCTTAAAACTTATCAATTTTAAAGTTGCTAATAATACTTTCCAAAATTTAACCAATTTAATTTTAATTACAAAATTCGAACCTATGAAAGGAAAAAGTTAAAAATTTAGCGCTGTTCATGAAAATTCAGAACTCTGAAATTTTAACCACTTAAAATTACCAAAATTGTCTATTTTGCTGATGAACCAATTAAATATAGTTTAATTTTCATCATTTTCTATTTAAAGCACAATCAAAAAGTTTTCATTTCAAATGTTCCTTTAGAATTATTACTCATTCTAGAAATTTTTTAATATAAAATATTTTTCAATTTGAAATGACTTATTTGTTTAAATTTTCAACTAAAATCGGGCAATTTCAAGATCTTACATCGAAAATTAAAAATTAAGATAAAGATTACAAAACGATATTGCTATGATATGATTTCAGTTTTTGAAATTGTACGATTTTATACTTTTCATTTTGAAATTGTTTTATATTTACATATAAAATTATTTAATTCAAAATTGACTATCAAGGCTTTTGATATAAAATTTTGAAATATGTAATGGCGAAATAATCCTAAAATTTTGAATATTTGAATTTGAAACTACAATATTGTGAAACTGAAAATTCACAACTTTCAAAAATTAACCTAAAAATTCATTTAAGAAAAGACTTTAGTTCCAAGGCCTCTATGGTTAAACTGCTTTATAATTGTACTTTCTAGTTGGCAACTTTGAAGAGTTACAAAATGCGCGAATTATAAAATACGGGAAACCTCCCGGTCTAATATTTCTCTCCCGGTGTTATCCCGGTTTTCTCCCGGAGCAAGTTTCACTCGGTTCTCCCGATTTTCCCAGGATGGTGACCACCTTGTTTTATCAATGAAAGAATTTTAAATAATTGCTGAATACATGCTCGTAAAGTACTTTTTCGCGCTACAAGAGAAATATTCTACGAAATTTATGAAAATTCAAGGTGAATTTTTTAAAAATCAAATGAATTTAAAACAATATGAAAATTCGAAGAACCTTCATTAAATTCAGTAACTTTGAATTCAAGTAAATTAAACAAATTCAAGATAATTCTAAAAAATTTTTAAGAATTCAGCATGAATTACAAAAAATGTCAATTTTCTTCAAATCTTTGAAACCCTACTAATTTTTAACACAAGAAGTGACTAATGACTACAAATTATTACAAGTTAAATTTAAAACAATTTAAATGAATTAAAACAAATTTTAAAAATCGGAAAAATTTGATTTATTACAATAAATTCTGAGTTAATTTAAAAAAATTTAAAAGAAATGAGAAGAATAAGATGAAATTCATTTCAAAAAAGTCCAGTTAAATTTAAAAAGAAATCAAGTGAATTAAAAATAATTAAGGAATATGGAAAAATTAATTGAATTGTGTAGAATTAAGTGAATCTAGAAGTAATTGATAAGACTTCAAAATGAATTCCAATTGAATTGCAAAAAATATTTTAAAACCTCTTAAAATCTTTCAAACTCTGAAATCCCTCATGTCTTGTGACAAATTCTTTGAATACTATTAAAATATGAAAATCCCTTAAAATTAATAAAATCCTAGGAAATCTTGCGAAACTGTTTAAATCTCTTTGCGATGCCTTGAAATCTTTTTAAATACCCTAAAATATTTCGGTCTTTAAAAGCCTTCAAACTACTGAAAAAAAAACGATTTTGGGAATCTTTTAATATTTCTTAAAATATTTCGAATCCTGTGACATCTTTTGAAAACCCTTGAAACTTTTTAAAACCCTTGAAAACGCCTCAGAATCTTTTGCACTACACTTAAGTATTTCAAATCCTTTTAAATCCCATTAAATTACTCAAATAAATAAAAAAAAATGGTTGTAATCTTTTAAAATAAACTAAATAATCTATTTTAAATTCTTCAAACTCCTTTGAAATTAAAAAAAAATTGAATTCAAAGGAATCTGAAAAAAATACGTCAAAATATTTCAAAGTATTTTATTAATTGATCCTCACGATCAATTAAATTAATACTTTTATAAATTGAACAAATCCATTGAATTAAGTAGAATAGAGTAAATTTAGAGAAATTGATGTGAATTAAAAAAATTTACGTGAATTCATAAAATTCAAGGGAATTAATAACATTTAAAAGAGCCTACAGAATCAAGGATAAATTAATAAGAGTTCAGGGTGAATTCCAAATCTCTTCAAATCTTTAAAGCCCCACAAAATACCTGACTTCCCATAAATAAATTCTTAAAAAACCACTAAAATATTATAAAATCCCGTGAAATTCTATGATGATATTTTCAGAAATTATGAAAACTATATTAAAATACATTGAGAGTTTTAAAATCCCTTCAAATCATTGAAATCCTCGGGAATCTTATAAAATACCGTGAAATCTTTTTAAATATTTCAAAAACCTATACGCCCTGTAAAATCGTTTAATATCTTCAGAAATTATAGAAAACTATGTACCCTAAAATATTTTAAAAGCTTTAAAATCACTTCAAATTAATAAAATTAATTTTAAAATAACCCTAAAATCTTAAAATATCCTTCAAATTATTGAAATCTATTAAAAATCTATTTTAACAACCCTGAAATATTTTTAAAAATTGAAAAAAATTCAAAAATAGGTATAGACCTGAAACTGAGTGCTAAACCCACGAATCAATTTATTCAATAGTGATCAGGGTGACCGTTTTAATCACATACAAAAATTCCCGGTCATATGTCAGGTTTTTCTCGATTCGCAAACTTTTTTCACAGTCAATGAAAAAAAAATAATTCGAGCTATCAAGCTAAACAATTTTGCATTTAAAGTAATCAAAACTGAGCTGCAAATCATTTTAAGCAATTTTTATATAGAAACATAAAAAATTGAACGATTATTTTTTTTTATAAACTGAACACTTCCTAAATTAAAAGTTAAATTATTTTCATTTTAAACATTTTTAAAATCCTTAGAAATCTTCAGAATTTTATTTCAAAATCTTGAAACATCTACATGTTGTTTTACATTTATAAACATTTTCGATTATTTTTGAAATTTTTCAGAACTTATAATAATATGTTTTTTAATGATTCGAATTCTTCCTAAATTTTGTTTTAAGCCTCTAAAATGAAAAATATTTTTAAAAATTTTGAATATCTTTTTAAATCTTTAAAAAATCTTCACTCAAAATTATTTCTTCAATATGAAAAGCAATTTTCAATTTTGCTAGGAATCTTAAAAAAATGTCTTTTATTCTTTCGAAGCCTTTTATAATTCTTAAAAACATTGTTAATTTTGTGTTCAAAGCCTGCAAAAATCTATATTTTGTTTTAAATTAGGCAGTGAGCTATTTGCACTAAAATTTAGGTTTAAATTATTTTAAATCATTACAAATTTGAATTAATTTAAATTTAATTAATTTAAGAGTTAGTATTTTTGTTTAGTTTTTAATCATTAATTCACAATTAATGATTTAAAATTAACAGTCTGATATTTCTAAATATTAAATAAATGTCCTTTTTCTTAATTACGAAATTACAAATTTTAGACTAAAACAATGTTTCAAATTTGATAAAAGCCTTTAATTATGAATATATTATTTTGAAGTTTTTTAAAAACTTAAAATATTTTATAAGGTTTCAATCAAGCGTTTAAATTTGTTCATCTACGCTAAAAATTTCAAAATTCCAATTGAAACATTTTAAGTTTTAACGTTAAAATCTGAAAATTCCTAAATTTTGAAATGATTCCAAATGTTCTTGTAAAATAAACTATTATTCACTTGTTGATCCTTAATTTATAGTTCAATTTCAAAAGTCACTATAATTCATATTCACTTTTGATCAAATAAAATGTTTTTACATCCAACATTGTCGATGTCAGACACCACTCATTTTAAATTTTTTAAGTCTTGAAAACAGTATTTTACCATCCTTTAAATGAGAAATATACATTTGAAAACTAAAATACAAAATGAAAAATTTGTAAGTTTTTTTTTAATTATGCACTGTAAACGGAATAATATAACTGAAAAAGAAAAAAATTGATTATTTAAAAAACTGTTGAAATCCAACTTAGCGAGAATTTTTATCTAAAAATTTGTAAATAACCAGTCAAAAAATAAATTCACTGTCATTTCCCATTTTTTCCCGGTCACATAAAACTCCCGATCATTTCCCGGGTTTCCCTATTTCCCGGTTCAGCGGCCACCCCGAGTGACTATTGTAATATTTTAATTTGAAAAAGTGACTAATAGTGACTGTCTGGCAGCCCTTATTATTTTTTACAGTTATTTCTTACAGAAATTCTCTGATTTTTTTCAAAGTGGCTGACTCAAATAGAGTTTAGGGACCTTATCTTAATATAGGGTACACTGAAAAAACTGGTTAGTTGAGCCAACTATTCAGTTTGTGAGATATCGTACTGCTATTAAATTATTTGATACTGCTACTTCATTAGTAGGTACAACAATTCCATTAGTTGCCGTGACTATGAAGTTAGTACCAGCAACTAAGTAAATGGTTGCCGCAACTAATAAAATAGCAGTACCATATCTTATAAACTAAATAGTTTGCCCAAATAACCATTTTTTTCATTCTACAATAGGAGAAATAGGGACCATTCTCTGAGGTCTGAGAATTATACATTTTCTTACGGTAGAATGTGTGTGCATCCCCAGCCACTTAAAGTACCATTAGAATTTGGTACTAATTGTCCACGATGCAGCCTTATTTTTCGATTAGGTGAGTGGGTAATGTCAATAGCTGGAAAAATTTCAAGCAAGGCAAGATCATCTATAAATAAAGGCCATTCATATCCTGGGTGCATTATTATTCTTCTTATATGGTGAATTAATCCCTGATTTCTTAAAGAAGACCCTGATAGAATTCTATATAACGCAATCAAGCCATCATAAACACAGTGAGCAGCAGTCAAAATCATTTTTGGCGATAATATAGCACCTCCACAAAAACTATGTCCATGTTTTTGAATATTGACTATGTAGGGAACTTCCTCAATTGTCACTGCTCTGCTGCCATTTATTAAGTTGCCAATTGCACGTTTTTTACGAACAGAAAGGTCTGATGGCTCCTCTGCCAAAAAGGAAATGAAACTAAATAAAAGGCGCAATTCTTTATCTCAGTTTTATTCCTAATATTTATTTAATTCTGTAAAGATTTGTTCCAATTAGAATTCCACTTACCAGCATTCTCTTGCCCTGGAACTGCTTGAGACAAAAGATCATTACAAATTAAAAAAATTAGGTAAAATTCTTTTCCCATTGTTCAAGACAAACTTTAGGGAGTAGATATTTAGAACTAAACGCAGATAATAGATGTTTTTCAATTTGTATGGTGACCTTGTTTACTATACGCAAACATTGAAGCATTTTCTTTACATAAATGATAAAGCTTTGACTACAGTGTAGTACAAAATTATGTTAAACCTCTCCGGCATACTAGTTGCGCGTTATTAATATCTCAACGAACATTAATGTTTATGGGGCCAAAATAGTAACAAATAAATAAAAGGTAAATATACGATGGTGTGATTAAATTATGCAAATAATGTAATTCTTCTTAACCCATTTATCTTACTGAATTTCACTCAAAAGGTTAGATTAGAAAAGTTACTTATAATATCTCGATCTGGAAAGTTTCACTCAACAAGATTTCAATGGTTTTCAAGAGATTTAAATAAGTTTTCGTCAATTTCAAGGAATTATGCAATACGAAAACGTATTTCAGAAACTTTCTACATATTTAAAGGTGAATAGTGATTTTAAGGAGCTCCAAATAATACCAAAATATTTTAAAATTTTTAAGTAATTTAAAAGACTTTTTAGGATTTCCAAAGATTTCAAAGGATTTCTGATAAACTTTGGAAAATAAATGAAACTCTTCTTTGCATTTTGGTAGATTCTTTCACATCCCTTGCAACTGTTGAAATCCGTGGAAATTTCATGAAATACAATTTATTTTATTCCCTAAAGTTCTCTATAATTTCGTTAAGGTAGTTGTCGTACCAAAAATCAGATAGCCGAAAAACTAATTTTTCTATGATTTTAAAAATATTAAAACTGATGTCATTCCCAGTAAAATGCATTATTTTTTATAATACATTATATTTTTTATATTATACTTTCCGGAAAAACATTCTCTACAACTCTGTTTCCAATTTTAAAAGTAAATTTTTCTGTGGCTTCTATGGCTTCTCCGATGGCTCTAAATCACTAGAAAACTTTATTTTAAGAACAAAATTCTAAAATACATAATTATATTTTAAGATTATTTAGTTATTTTTGCAATTGAAAACAGTAGAGTTGTAGAGAATTTTTTCTTGGAAAAAATAAGTAGTCATTTATTAAAATGCAATCACTTTTCAAAAACAGAGTGATCGTTTTTGTCAAAGAAAAAAGTTCCCGATCATTTCCTGTTTTTCCCGATTCGCAAACATTTTTCACGGAAAAATGAAATTTAAAAAATCAAACACTAAATCCAATCGTTCCATTCAAAGTAATAAGAACTGAACTGCAAATGAAAGCACTCATAGCGAAACTCTTGAATTTTAAATTTCGAAAATTGAAGTTTAAAATTTGTTTTATTCAACGATTTAGTATTCAAATGCTCAATAATTTGCACGTATAATATGTTAGCTATTAACACTTTTCAACTGCACAATATTAAAATAAATGTTGTTAAGCTATCAAATTACAAAATCAAACTTTTATCAATTGTAGAGTTCAAAGATTCAGTTTCAAAAATATAAATCAACGTTATAATTTGAAATGCTCTAATTGAAAGAATCAATCACTGAACTTAAAAATATTCAAAATTATACCATTTTAAGCAATTTTAAATTCTAATTCCAGATCAGAATTGGTTAAAAATGGAAAAATCCCTATTTAAATGCGGAATTTTAATTCTTTTCAAAAAATTTCCTATTTAAATCCATAATTTTAATTCTTTTCGACCATTCCAACTAATTGTAAGAATTAGAACTTTTTGAAAAAATTCCCTCTTCCAATTCATAATAAATTTTTTGCTCAAAAATACCTCGTTTTAACACTCAACAATAATTTTGTTGGAAAAATTTAATCTTCCATTGAGAATTGATATTCTCCTGAATACATTCCAGTTCCAACTCAGAATTGGACAAAAATTGAAAATATCTTGTTCAAATACGGAATCTAATACTTTTCGAAATTTTCCATTCCCAAAAAGAATTCTAATTTTTGTAAAATTCCCTGTTCCAATTTATAATTTTCCTTCTTCTCAATAATTTCCCTTTTCAACTTAGAATTAGAATTCATTCTAATAAAAAAATTCCCTGTTCTAAGAAGAATTATAATTCTTTTGGATAAATACCAGTTTCAATTCAGAATTACTTAAAATTTGAAAATGTTCTTCTTTAACTCAGAATTATAATTCTTTGGAAAAGTGTCCTGTTCCACTTCAAAATTTTGTTCCATTTCGAAAATTTTCAGTACTAGCTCGGAATTTGTTAAAATTAAAAATTTCCGGCTATTATTCTGAACAAGTTCTTGTTCAAAAATAATAATAATATTTTCGATTTTCCTAGCAATCTTAAAAAATGTTATTATTTAAAAGCTTCTCAATTTCATCTTTTCTAAATTTCATCATTTTGTTTCAAATTAGGCCATGGAATATTTGTACCGAAATTTATGTAAGAATAGCCGGGCTTTATCGGTAAACGTAAAAACTTGTTTTAAATAGTTTGAAATCATTTCAAATTTTTAATTAATTTTGAATTTGTTTAAAACTTCTAAATATTTCTTCAACTTGCTCGATTTTTTCCAGGAATAATAGGTGTTTAATTGTTATTTATACATCAAAATTTAAGAAGTTCACTTACAAATTAAATTTTTTTAAATAGAACAATTAAAATTGTAATTTTTAAACCTTAGTTTTTTTTGTTCCGTTTTGAGTATTTTAATTAAAATTACTGATTTTAATTGTACTTGAATTTAAGTGTATTAACTTTAAAAATTTTAAAGTGCAATTCAAATTTGAAAATCATAATTTAATTCATATTCACAGTCGATCAACTAACAATGTTTGTTATAAAAAATCTTCGATTTCAAATTTAAAATTTGTAAAACTCCCGGTCAAAAAATAAATTCAAGGTTATTTTCATGTTTTTCCCGGTCTCATAAAATTCCCGGTCATTTCCCGGTTTTGCCGGTCCAACGGCCGCCCTGAAAAATCAGGAAGAAGTAGAAAAAATTCCATTGTAAAAAACATGGTTAAAACTATTTTTTTAAATTTAATTTTAATATTTTTTATAGAAAATAATTTTTTTTATTTGAAATGACATTAGTTATAGTATTTGGATTTTTAAAATCATAGAAAAACTATTTTTTTTCAGATATCTTACTTTTTGGCACGACAACTACCTTAAAAACTTTTAAAGTCCATTATTTCATATAGTTTTCAATAAATCCCTATTAACCCACGTTGCATAAACGGCGATACAAGTATTTTAACTCCATGTTAGATCAGGCGGCAACACCCGTAGTTTGAAACCGAAAAGTCCGGGCTCAATTCCTTTTACTGGATTTTTTTGGCAATTTCTTTTCTCGCAAATTTTTTTTTATTGCAACTAGCTATTGAATTTATTTAAAACAAGCCAAAATCTTTATTGTTAACCATTCTTTCTTAATAAAAATTTTTTCAACCTTGATCACTTTTACTTCACAAAAAGTTCTTTTTTATTAAAAGATTCTCATTTTTTTATTGATTTTGACAATTATATTTTGGTTTTTATTATTTTTATATTATGTATCACGAGCCACTTGATAAAAACGTGTTCGTTAAATCCGAAGGAGCTTTAACAAAGGAGAATTCACAATCATTAAATTTCAGTTGTCAATGGTTTGACAGTTCATTTTAAAATTCCTATGATAAAATTCGCGCCCCAGCTATGCACACCTGAACTTAATAAAAATATAACATTTTTTAAATAAACAGAATTTTTTCTTCTTCATATTTAATTACTTATTCAGCTTTTGACTCTCTCTATATTAGAATTAAAACAAAAATTATCTTGTGCCATCCAGTGGAATAGGAAACTCACTTCTATATGGAGTAGAAGTTTCTCCACCTCAAATATCCAATTTCCGTTAAATCAGTCAGCGGAATTGCTCTAAGTGAACTACGCCGCAACACTGTAAACGAAATGAGGCGAGGGTCTAATAATCTATCCTTTTCCTCCCCGCGATCGTTAGTTCACAGGGAACGCGTTCTACACACCGCGGATTCTGTTCACAGATATTGACTTCTAACGAGCTTTTCATAAACGATCATATGGTTTCAAGTTATTGTGCAGTAGTGAAGAGAATTCCGAATGGAAAGAAAAAAGTAAATTTACTTCATCCATTTATCCAGTTTTTATGAAGGTTTCATGTTCATCTCGTATTCATATTCTATTCTACCGGAATAATGATGTGGAAATAATTAACAAGCTTTTTAATTAACTTTTCAGAAAATTAATGCCCCACCCCCCCATTTTGTGAGATTGCCCCAAACAAATGTAAAATTTTTATTTTTTTGAAAAATG
>NC_046666.1:35669258-35738680 GCF_010883055.1 Belonocnema kinseyi | reverse complement strand
CCCCCCCCCCCCCTCCCACTCTCACAGAGTGCAAAAAATGACCCAAAAATCTGAATTTAACAATTTTGCACAAAATTCAAACACATGAAATCTGATCTTACCTTATTTGCCATCAATCATTTTTATTATATCACTGAAATGTTTTCTAAGCATTGTTCAACAAATGTACAGTTTTTTAGACAATTTCTCTTAATTGAAATAATTTTTTTCCTGTTAACTCATTGAAAGTTACTTTTGACGTTGAGCCGGACAATTAGTCATTAACAGGAAGACTAATATTTGTTTAAAAAATTTACTGATTGTTTCAAAAGTTATTAATTACTTGTATCTACGTGCTTTAGAAATTACTAACCCATTTTGTAACCAATTCGTCTTTCTTTAAATTATTTTCTTGGTACAATAATGAATTTCTGAAATAAATGTTTGAAATTGATATTTTTCTGTAGCTATGCTGTAATTTTTCTTTGTAAATAGCATTAGTTTCTTCTGAAACCATTATTTACTAGTTTAAACAATTTCGTTAAATATTAAAATGTTGTTCACATTTTTAAAATAATTATTCATTACAATTTTGGTTTTAATTTCTCAGTAAAAATTTAAAAATGCAAAAATGTTTAGTTCCATTGAGACAATCTGCGTCATTACCATAAGTGAAAAAACAATTGTTTAAAAAATATTCAATATTCAATTCATAAGACAAAAAATCAGACTTTTTTATCGGATTTTCATCAAAGTGTACAATTAATTTTTTATAAATTGCTTAAACAATTTAAGAATGCTTTTAACAGAAAATTTGGCTTGAAAGAATACTAAATTACCGTATAATGATAGAAAAATAGAAATTTCAAACGTTTATTTTAGAATAAAATTCTTTAAAAGAAAATTCAAATAAAAAATTAAATTATTAAATTATGCTCGGAAAAAATCATTTTCAAGCAAACAAAAAACAATTTTTCAATCAAATAGCACATTTTTTAACCAAAGAAATTAATTTCTTATCAAAATAATGAATCTTCAACCAAAAAATGTTAATTTTTAACAAAAAATTTTATGTTTCAACCAAGTGATTTTATTGCGAACCTAAAAGATAAATTTTCAACTAAAATGATAGTTATATAGCGGAAATATTTCAGTTTTCAACCAAAAACAAGAATTTTTAAACAAGAAAATTAAATTTCAAAGAAAAATATCATTTTCTACAAAAAGAAATCTGAATACCAAAAAGATAAACTTTTAATCATAAAGATTAATTTTTTACAATAAGGACCAATTTTCCACAAACTGTACGCATTTTTAAGCTAATAGTTTGATTTTTTAATAAAAAATATCAATTTATAAACAAATAGTTGAAATTTCATTCTATAAAGATAACTTTTCAACCAAGAATCGAATAGTTGAATCCACGATAAAAATGTGATTTTTCCTACAAAAAACAGATTTTCAGCAAAATGGTTAAATTTTTAGAAAAAAAAAATATTCAAGCGCAGAGATGAATTTTAAATTAAAATTATGAAATATTCAGCTGAACAGATGAATTTTACATCCAAATTATGGAATATTCAACTGGAATAATAATTACATTTTCAAGTTAAAAAAGTAAAAATGTTCAACCAAAAAAGAAACAAATTTTAAAGAAAATATTTAAAATTCGGAAAAAATCTTTTTCAACTAAGCAAAAAAGAATTTTTTAATGAAATAGCACATTTTTTAAACAAATAAATGAATTTCTTATCAAAATCATGAATCTTCAACCAAAAAAATAATTTTCAACAGAAGAGTTTATCTCTCAACATAGTCATTTTATTTTGAACCTAAAAGATAAATTTTCAACTAAAATAATAGTTATTTAACGGAAATAATTAAGTTTTCAACCGAAAAGAAGAATTTGTAAACCATAAAATTAAACTTCAAAGAAAAAGATTACTTTCTACCAAAAAAAAATCTTTTTTTTTTTAATGCGTGAATTTTAAACGAAACAGTTGAATTTTCAATTTAAAAATACACGTTTTTCACAAAATTGTTAAAATGTTGAGCAAGAAAAGATAAATTTTCAGCCAAACATGTAACAGTTAAATTTTCAGTTGCAGAAATTAATTTTCAACCAAACTGATGAATTTTCAACAATATGATGGATCTTCAACTGGAAAAGGTGAATTTGATACCTACCAAAAAAATTAACTTTTATTCATAAAGATTAATTTTCTACAATGAAGACTAATTTTCCACGAAGCATATAAATTTACAAACAAATAGTTTAATTTTTTGATAAAAAATATTAATTTATAACCAAATAGTTAAAATTTCATCCAATAAAGATAAATTTTCAACCAAGAGTTGAATAGCTAAATTCTCCGTTAAAAATCTAATTCTTAAAAAAAACGAATTTTCAGCAAAATAGTTATTTCTACTAAAATAGTTCAATTCTTAGTAAAGAAAAAATGAATATTCAACCGAAGAAATGAATTTTAAATTAAAATTATGGAATATTCAACTGGAATAATATTAACATTCTCAATTTAAAAAAGTAATAATTTTCAACCAAAAAAGAAACTAATTTCAAATAAAATAGTTAAAATCCGGAAAAAATCTTTTTCAATCAAACAAACAACAGTTTTTAAATCAAACAGCACAGTTTTTAAACCAATAAATGAATTTCTCATCAAAATAACGAATCTTCAACCAAAAAAATTAATTTTTAACAAAAGAGTTCATCTTTGAACATAGTAATTTTATTTTCAACCTAAAAAGTGCATTTTCAACTAAAATATTGATTATTTAACGGGAATATTTATTTTTTTAACCGAAAAGAAGATTTTTTGAACAAGGAAATTAACTTTCAAAGAAAAAGATTATTTTCGACCAAAAAATCTATTTTCGAAAAAAATTCGTGAATTTTGAACCTATTACTTCAATTTTCAATAAAAAAGATAAGTTTTTGGCCAAATTGTTAAGTTTTTAACTAGAAAAGATTAATTTTCAAGAAAAAAAGCTAAAAAAAACGCATAAAAAGAAGTTATTACACAGCTGAAAGTCGTTATTGCTTTTGTTTTTTATATTAAAACAAAGATTACTGTTTGTATTTTCAAACTAGGTTCAATTTTTTTTCAAATTCAAGATAGCGGCTCCAATATGGCGTCTCAAAGTTGCAAAAATGCTGAAAACGCATCTAAAGAAGATATTAAGCGACAACTTTGAGACGCTATATTGGAGCCGCCATCTTGAATTTAAAAAAATCAAACTGGGTTTGAAAGAATAAATAATAATCTTTGTTTTGATATCAAAAACAAAAGCAATCACGACTTTTTAGCCGTTTAATAACTTATTTTTATGCGTTTTTCAGAATTTTTGCAACTTTGAGATGCCATATTGGGGTCGCCATTTTGAATTTTTAAAAATCGTACTGGGTTTGAAAGAACAGCTTATTAGCTTCCTTTTAAGCTACAAATATTTATTGTTTTTGCTTGTGGTATGTGATTTTTTCTCATTTATTAACAACTGACCCATAATTTTTATAAATTTGAGCCGTCATATTGGATCCACCATATTGGTTTTCATATAAGGCCACGTTTATTTTGAAATTAATTTCTTTAACGAAAATTTTAAGCCCAAAATGGCTTCTGTAAGTTGATTACAATTTTGTCCACAGCCATGATCCGTTTGACGTAAAACGGCACATATATTAGTATTTTTAATCAACAATTATCCACTCTAAGTTTAATTATCCACTTTCGCGATGTGCTCCCTACCTCCGGTTTGTAGCGAAAGTATGCAGACAAAGAAAATTCGCAACAGTTCTTCAATAACCAGTTTGTAATGGACACCTACTCCTTGAATTGGAAGAGGTTCTTGAAGGTTAAAGTTTGAAAATTCGATCAAAGTGTTGTACGATACGTACCTGAAATTTTATATAAAGCACTTTAACTCATAAATGTATGGAAGTTGGAGACAATCAAATCATCGTCTTTTGTTAAATTTCCCACGACTTCAATTAACATATTCTGTTACAGATGCTGCTCGAATTTCTCTGGAGCATCACAAAATCCACCCCCCCCCCCAGAACCCCACCTCACAGGCCAAAGTGGTATCATCTTATTCCATTATCTCAAGGACCATGAGCACGTCTTTGCATGAAGATCTGATTAATGTTAGCAACCTGCAAGATGCTCCACACGATTATCTACTAGAGCAGCAATTCCCTCCTCTTGTCTCGTATTTCAGGTACACGAGGCAAGAAATGATCTTTCATGAAAAACGGCTCAAGTATTGTGAAAATAACTAACTTTAAAGTAGAAATTCAAGTCGATTTTTAAAAGATTTACTTTTTAGTAGTATGGGAGACCGGGGCGAGACGAGACACTGGGTTTTGACCTTGAACTTGATTTTTAAGGTCATTTGAAGGTCAAAGTGTTTTTTTTTAAGTGGATACCCCTATTTTTAACACCGGATTCGAAAGAAGCGGAAAATTTTTCGTCCGAAATGGTATTTTAACATTTTTTTCACGACTTTCAGAAGGTAATTTCAAGGTTAAATGGTAAAAAAACTGTGGTTGCGATGTTCGATTGCGTTTTCTGATAGAATAGTCGTATTGATACCTTCTTTGCGGTCGACCTACTTTTTAACGTGACCTTCACAACGTTAAAACTGTTAAAAATATAAAGTAAAAAGATAGAAAGCACATTTTAGCATTTGATCTTGAAATAATCTTTACAAGATCAAAACAACAAAAACAATAATTAAAATATCAATACTGACGTTCTAATTTTCATTCCTTTATAGTCGGTTGTCAAAGACAAAGTTTTATGCAAAAAAATCTCTCTAACCTTCAAATGACCTTGAAAAATGAGAGCAAGGTCAACATTTTGAAGGTCGTTGTCACGTTGGAGATGAATATTCCTCTTAAAGGTATATTATCTACGATTATTCTATCAGAAAACGCAATCGAATATCTCAACGATAGTTTTTTTTAGCTTTTTTCGAATTCGGTGTCAAAAATAGGGGTACCCACTGAAAAAACACTTTGGCCTCCAAATGACCTTGAAAATCAAGTTCAAAATCAAAAATAGTTGCACAGATAAACGGGTGCGTCGATTAAAATGGCCCACCATGCATAACGTTTATGGTGAAAAATAATTATTGAATTTTGCATGAATTAACGAGTTTTATCAATTTTTTAAATACAAGTATTTAATATTTCTATATAAATAAAAAATGCAATTTGGGGCGAGCCGTGACGCTGTTTCGGGCAACACCCGTTCCTGCAAAAATGTATTCTGCATAAAATGTATTGTACACAAGGTATACTAATCATATTTCTCCAATACCAAATATTTTCTACACTAAATATTTCCTACACAAAATTTAATACTCTTATATTTTTCCTATAAAATTTTTTTTCGACACAGAATATTGCTTACACAAAATTTAATATTGTTGATTATTCTATTTTTCTGTTACACAATATATTTCCTGAGCATAATTATTGTTTAATACTATTATATTTTTCCTACACAAAATTAAAACTCGAATAAAATACAGCAATGTACAATAAAGTCAACAAAGTGTAAAATTCGTCAGAATAATACAAAAGACATTTAAAAAATATTTTAAAACATTTTTTCAACATTTATGATTTGTATTTGGTAAGTAACTAAGAAAAATTGTTTGAAAAAGATATTATCTTTTATTGGTTATAAGTTCTGAAATAAGATAATACGGAACAATAAGCTACATAATGTAGGAATAATTGTAATAATTGTTGAAAATTTACAGGTCAAAAAATTTCTTCAATAAATGAAAATTGTTTAAATAATAGCCAAATATCGTTTAAAAATATATTACTTACAAAATTCGTTCATTGTTTAAGTATTCCCGAGAATAATATTTTTTTTCGAATAAAAAGAAAAAATTGCTTGAATAAATGAAAATTATTTAAGTGATTACCATTTTTGTTAGAAAAGAAAAATGATTTATTCTTTAAATTTAGCATCTGTATCATTAATACTGAAAAACAACATTTCACAGTTACAGGCGAAAAAACTTGTATAATAATAAATGACAAATAAATTTCAAAAAATACCGTCTTTAGAATGAAATTTACATAAAACTACTAGATTGCAATTTTTGGGCATATTTCGGGCAAAATACAAAGGGATTGCTTCTTTCATGAATAAAATAGATTTTATGACATTTTCAACAAAAAAATCTTTGTGTTGATAACGATTTATAAATGAAGAAAAATAAAAAATAATATTACTCCACACAAAATAAACAAGAAAAAACTACTCTTTTGATTAAAAAATGATAAGTAATTAAAGTATCTCGTCTCATCCCAATGCATATCTCGTTTTTTCCCAGGTGCCGAGCGAGTCGGGACAAAAGCACCCCTTTTTTAACTCGTATTTTTTATTCATAATTAATTATATACCACATTCTTTTTAATTAAGACATAAAAGTATACAATATTTATACAATAATTCAAATAGCAGTATTTCTGAAAGGAAGGGTAGAATTTTAATGAAAAAAATTAAATGAATATTATCCACGGTATCCCCTATATTATGCAACGAGGGAGAAAATTGCGACTTTTTCGGCAAGTAATAAAAAAATACACGAGTCCCAAAATTTCTATTCTTTTTTAGAGCACGCAATATTTTTTACAACAAATCAGAGTCGCGATTTGACTTGCAATTCTTGAAAAACATGGAATTAACCTGGAATTTAATTTCATCACTTCAATTTTTTCTTATACACTTTTTAAAAGAAATCCATCTTAAATTTCGTGAATTTATGAAAAAAGTTAAATTTTCTACTTTAGGACTTTTTTTTAAGTGTATATTTTTAATTAAAAACATTTTGAAAGAAGATCATAAGGACTTAAATAATAATTGATTTTTTGCAAAAAAAAAGTTTAAAGTTCATTAAGTATAAATATAAACTAGGAAATAATTTTAAAAAGTGAACTTTGGTTCGAAAAATAAAAATTAAAAAATAATTTGTTTTATATGACGACCCTGAATCTGTTTAAAATTTTTAAAATTTAGAGATTTTAATATTAAAAATTGCACCGTTGTCATTCGGAAGACTTAAGAGTTCAACAAAAGTAAACGTATGATGAAAACTTTACAAACTATTTTTAATTTTTGAATAATTTCAGATTAATAGATTCAACAATTTCAACTCATTTTCAGATATCGCTTCATTTTAAAATATTCCATTTTAACCCATTCAAATTGAAAGTTTTCAATTAAAAAAATAAATTTTTTAAATACCTAAAAATGTTTTCCGGAAAGCAAAATTTGAACTTTAAACTTAATTTTAAAGTTGAAAAGATTTCAAAAAATAGAGAACAAAATATGGATTTTTGAAGATTTGGAGAGAAAATATTGAAGCTTCTTAAGGATTTGAATAGATTCTAATATAATAGAAAAATTTTCTTAAGATTCCTGGGAAACTTGAAAATGATTTTTTAATTTTAAAAATTAATTTCAACCAATTAATTAAAAATATATTTAAAAAAAAGTGTAGATTTTTGAATATTTCTATCAAAAAGTTGGCACTTTTTTTAACAATTTAAAAGGATTCAAACAAATAAAAAGTTATATTCAGATACCTTAGGAAAATTGAATATATTGTTTTTTATTAAAAAAATTAATTTTAAGATAATATTTCAAAATTATTTATGAACGTAATTTTGCAAAATTCAAATTTTTTTTCTTCGGGAAATAATATAAAACTTTTTTGCCCCCCCCCCCCCCCCAAATGATATTTTACATTTTAAATTAAAAAAAAAGATTTTCCCAAAGCTTCATAATATTTACTCCAGAATTCGAACGATTCATCAAAGTAACCAATAAAAAATTAAATTTTCAGTTTAAAAAAATTATAAAAGCACACTCTCGAGATATTTAGTGTTTAAAATTAGTTTTTGAAATTAAACTGGTTCTTAACACATGATATGGGGATTCTGAAAAAACAGTATACGAAACTTTCGATCAAAAAGTTATTCTTTTCCAAAAAAATCGAAATTGAAGCTAAAGGGTTGAGAACAAGTGTTATTGCCTTAAAATTATAACTAAAACATTACAATTTTTATTTTTATTTCTTGTATCAAAAAATTATATTTAGAAAAAATACTTTTACCCCGATGTCTACTTACTATTTCAAAATTTTTTATGCAATAAACTAGTTTTTGATAAAAAATTTTTGCAATCTACTTCTTTACTGTCACCATTAAATTCCGTCAAATTGATTATATCATTAGGCAATGTAGGTTGCCCGCTAGCAAGAGCTCATGATTTAATTAGGATGTGCCTTTTTTATCAATTTTAAATTCACTTTAAATTTCATTAAATTAACTCTGAATGAAGTTAAATTTGTATAAAAAAAGGATAAACTAAATAATTAAATTAAAAGCCCCTGCTCACAGGCAACCTACATTACATAATGGATATTTGTTTTATAATAGCTTCTGCTATCTTCTCACCTCAATTATATCCTAGACTTTAATTTCTTTATTTCTCGTAAAAGCACTAAGTTGAAATTTTTAAAATAATATTTATAAGTGATATAATTAATTTTTCGTTTTTGGTCGACTGCAAATACACCAGACACTTGTAATAAATGAAAAACAAAATAACAGTATCACCCGCAGCCATTTTTATATCCATGAATTAAAAAAACCCGAGTAATTGGGAATGATCAAACTGCGATACGCCACCTGGCGACAAAAATCCGAACTAGAAAGAATATGTACGATTTTAAAATTGTACATTAATTTTTGAATAATAGTGTTTTAACGATTTTTGTTGTGAAGTTTAAAGTATTTTTTGGATACTAAAAGTAAGTCTTTATTGGAAACAAAGTGGTGTAAATGGAATTTACACCTTGTAAGGTGAAAAAACATATTTTTTACGCAAATATCTGTCTAACTGTGACTTCCATCCATTTTTAAATACATTTTTAGTTGATCAACTGCAAATATAAATTAATGATGATTTTGAAAATTAAACTGATTTTAAGATTTAAAAATTGAATACTTATTAATTTTACAAGACAATTCGAAATCAGTTCGCAATTTTAGAATTTCCAGTTTCTAACGTTAAAAATTATGTAAACTATATCAATTGGAAAGTCATTAGTTAAACAAATGTAAGCGCCCGATTGGAACTTTATAAACTATTTTCAATTTTAAACGTTACATTTTAATTGTTCTACCAAAAAAAATTAATTTGTGAGTCGAATTTTTGAACTTCGATGTATAAATAACAATAACATATTATTATTTAAAATTTTAAAGGATGTTGAACAAATATTTAGAGGTTTTGAAAAAATTCAATTTAAAAATTGAAATCATTTAAAATAATTCAAACAAAGTGTGTAGGTGTACCGACAAAATATAGATTTTGGCAGATTTCGAAAAAAAATTAAAAAGATTTTTAAGGATTTGAAATGGCTTCAGAATATTTAAAAACCTTTTTCTGAAAATTAATAATAATTTTTATTTTGAAAAGATAATTTTGAGTGATTATTAAAAAAAGATTTAGACGGATTTTACAAAATTATCAAAAACGAATTTGGAAGTTTTTAAGGAAATTTATCAGGGTGGTCGTTCTAATCGAGAAAAGAATTCCCGGTTTTTTCCCGGTTTGCAAACATTTTTCACTGCCAATGAAATTTAAAAAATCAAACTATATTCTAAACATTTTTCCATATAGGATAATAAACCACAAATTAAAGCACCAAATGGAAAGTAGTGACACTTTTCAAATAAACAATGTTAAATGAAATGCAAAATTTAGAACTTCAATAAATTATAAAGTTCAAAGATTCAGATAAGTTCCAAAAATATAAGTCCACGTTAACATTTTCAATAGTCTAAATTAAAGAATCAAACAATGAACTTTACAAATTTTTTAAATTATATTATTTTAAGTAATTTTAAGTCAACCGCATTAAAAATTTTAAAAATAATGTTTTTTTAACTTAACAGTTCTTAAATTAGAAGTTAAATGATTTTTATTTTAAATAGTCTAGGCATCCTTTAAAAGCTTTAAAATTTTATTTCAAAATCTTCAGAAATCTAGAAGTGGTTTTTAATTTTTCGAAATTCAAAATAAGTTTTGAATTTTTTTTCGGACCTTTTAAATGTATTTCAAAATAAATTGAATTTTTTCTATACTTTTTAGAAAATCCTGCAAATTTAAAAAACATTTAATTCTAATTTATAAATAATAATAGAGCACTTATTATTTGTAGAATTTTTTTAATAATTGTGAAAGACTTCAAAAGAATAACAAATTTTCTTAAGATTCTTAGGAAAATTGAAAATGATTTTTCACTTTGAAAAATTATTTTAACAGAAAGTTTAAGAAGATTTCAAGAGATTTAAAAAATAATCAAAGAAAAACATGAAAGATTTTAAATATTATTTTTAATTTGCAGGATTTTCAAAAATTGTGGGATTAAGAAATTTCTAATTAAATAATAAAATTTAAATAATTTAGAGTCACAATGTCTTAAATTTTAAAAAACCTTTAATTATGACTATATTATGATGGATTTACTTTCCAGTTGAAAATAGTAAAACTTACGTTTATATTTTTTAATGGCTAAAAAATTAATAGAAATAATAGATTATTAAATTTGTTTATTAAATTTATTATAAAAAATAATATAAAGCAAGACCTAAAACTCTAAATTAAAAATATATTATTGATAAATCATGAAAATTTTAATTTAAAAATAAAATTATTGGAATAAATTATATATTAATTTCAATTCTCATCGAGACTTTCGGATTGAAACAGTTACAATCTGGAAATTCTCAAATTTTGAACGGATCTGGAATTGTTTGGTCAAATTAATTATTGTTCAGATTTCTATACTTGAGCACAGATCCATTTTGAAAATAATGTATTTATTTATATTTACAATTGATAAAATTAAACTGCTTTTATCAAAAATTTTCAACTTCAAATGCTTTTAATTTTTAATTGTCAATATCTACAAAACTGCACTTTAATTATTTCAAAAACTGTTAAAATCGAACTTGGACAGATTTTTCATCTTAAAATTCGTACAATTCCCGGTTTCCCTGTCTGGTAGCCACCCTGTTTTTTATTAAAAAATCTTCGATTTTAAAAACTTCTAATTTTTATTTTCTATTAACTTTAAAATTACATTTTAAAATTCTTTAAATTAAAATATATGCTTAAAAATTTAAAATCTGAAATGAAAAATTTTTGAAGTAAAAGATTTTCGAATTAAGCATTCTAAACTAAACGATATAATAATTAATCTTTTTTGTCGAAAATTTAACTATGATTAAACATTAATTTTTTGTATAGAAAATTAGTCTTGATGAAAAATAAATTTCTTTTGTGCAAAGTTCATGTATTTGATTAAAAATGTCTTTTTTCAGCATACAATTTAGATTTTTGGATTAAAATTTAATTTTATGTTTAAAAAGTTTACTATTATGTTGAAAACAATTTTTTAAAATTTTTTTGTTAATTTATGCATTTTATTCAAAATTTATCTTCTTTTTGAAGAAAACTAATTGTTTTAGTTGAAAGTTTAACTATTTCTATTAAAAGTTAGTCAACTATTTATTAATATTAATATAATAATATTTATGAATATTCTCTTAAAAATTGGTTTCATTTTTGCTTCAATATTGATTTTTCCAACTGTAAGATTTTAAATTTATCTTATTCAGTTAAAAATTCAAATAATTTTTTGAAAATTCGTGTCTTTTTTTGAAAATTGGTTGTTTTCTTTCAGTAGAAAATTAATCATCGTTGGAAGTTTAAATTGTGGGTTTAAACTTTATCCACTTTGTTGAAAATCCAGCCATTTTGCTAAATAACAATCCTCTTTGCTAAAAAATTCTAAATTGATCTTATGCAACCTAAAATAACCTTAGGCAATCCATAATAATTATGTAAACAAAATCAATTCAGAGTAATCCGATTTATTTCGGAATAATCCACCTTTTCTAAGCCGCATTTTTAGGATTCGACTAAAAATAATATTTCATCAAAAAGATGATCAAAAATAGTAAAAAAAAAAAATTTACCAGTACAAAATGTTCCATTTGCACGATACCCATCGTAGCAAAGGCACTGAATCCCAAGGGGGATGTCCTCACAGATATGGTCGCACCCACCGTTGTCTTCGCCGCAGCGTCTGAGATTTTCTTGCACCGGTTCTGGAACAATATGAATGCCTGAAGTTCATCAGGCGAATATATCTTTTTAGAAAAAAAAATAAATAAAAAAAAAATATCGAGAAACCCGACTTTGTAGTCTCGGCACTTCTCGAGATGCAACGCAGCCCCATTTACTTTTCAAGATCAACTATAGCGATAGAGTCGGCGACGCCTATCCCTAGGAATAAGTGTTGCAATATTTCTTCGCCTATCATTTTCCAAGCAGGAAGAGCATCGAACGCACTGACCCGCGAATCAAAGTGGTAAGACAGATTTAGTTCAAAATGATTGATTTTTTCCATCATAAATTGATAATAAATTAATCAATTTATTTATTGTTTTCATAATAAAATGAAAATAAATAAAAAATAGATTTATGTTTATCATAATAACTTGATTGATTGAATATATTGATAATTGCTACATAATAATGACAATTAATGAGAATTATAATTATTATTTTAAAATAATTATAACAATAATAATTGATAATAAATGCAACCATGTCTAGGATTCATGATGATTTTCGATCTTTATTAAGTAACGGTAACTAATTATTTAAAGATGATTTTTTATTTAAATTTTAGGACCCTTCACCAATATGCTACGGATTTTTCAGGATTATGAGGATACGTAAAGTATTTCGAAGGATTTTTAGGGATTTTGAGGGATTATAAGAAATTACGAATCACTTTTGTGACTTTTAAAGTATTTGAAGAGATATTGAATTATTTTCGTGAATTTTTGATGATGATTTTTAAAGATTTACGTGGCTTTTTACCGATTTCGAATAATTTTTCAAGATTTCAGGAGTTTAAAAAATTACCTAGTACAACTTCAGAAAGAATTTCAATTTATTAAAGGGTTTCTATGAGTTTTTAAAGAGATTTTACGCGATTGAAAGAAATCTTGAAGGATTTCAAAGAATTTTCAGGATTTCGACAAATTGAGAATGATTTCCGTGTTTTTTCGAGAATTTTAAGAAATTTAAAAATATTTTGAAAGAAGTCATTGAATTTTAAGAGATATCGAATTATTTTCATGAATTTTTAAGAATTATTCCAAAGACTTTTTTCAGTTTTTCACATGTTTTAAATCATTTTTAAAAATTTAAAGATATTGAAAATATGACCGAATACAATTTCAGCGCAATCTGAATTTTTAAAGAATTTTTTTTTTAAGATTTTAGGAGTTTCCAGGAATATAATCAAATTTAAAGAGATTAAAGAGATAAAGAGCAGCTTATAATTACGAACTTTTAAGAGATTTTGATCATTTTCAAACAAGTTGAAAATATTTTATGGCACTTGAAGGAGTTTTGTAAATTCTAAAACAAATTGACGGGATTTCAAGAGATCCTGAATTATTTTGAAGGATTTTTAGGCAATATTAGCGGTTAGAAAAAATTCAAAATGACCTTCGCGACTGAAAAAGGATTTTAAGAAATTTTAAGAGATTTTATTAAATTTAAAGAGATTTTTAAAATTTTGAAGAAAATTAAAAATATATAATGAGGCAGGATGGCCATTTTAATCAAAGAAAAAAAATTTCTCGTCGTTTCCCGGCTTTTTTCAGGTTCGGAAACATTTTTTACTGCCAATGAAATTTAAAAAAAAACGAATTCTATTCTAGACATTTTGCCACTTAAGGAAATAAACGATAAAAAAATTAAGGCATCCAAAGTGGAAGTCTTGATTTTTTATCTTTTAAAATTGAAGTTTAAAAGTTTTTCAATTAAAAAAAGGTGCATTTCAAAAATATAAATATAAATCCACGTTAATATGTTCAGTACTATAAATTGTAGAATCAAGGATTCTATTTAAAAAATGCTCAAAATTATATTAATTTAAGTAATTTGAAGCTAGAAAAATAAAATTAAACAAAATGTTTGTAACTTGACTTTTCCTAAATTAGCAGGTAATTATTTTCATTTTGAATGGTTTAAGCATCCTTTGAGAGCTCTAAAGTTTTATTTCAAAATCTCGAGAATTCTAAAAGTGGTTTTAAATTTTTCCGAATTGAAAACAATTTAAACAATTTTTCCGGAACTTTTATATATATTTTGTAAATAACAATTGAGCACTTATTATTTGTAGAAAAATTACAGTGATTTTAA
This sequence comes from Belonocnema kinseyi, assembly GCF_010883055.1. Taxonomy (NCBI): domain Eukaryota; kingdom Metazoa; phylum Arthropoda; class Insecta; order Hymenoptera; family Cynipidae; genus Belonocnema; species Belonocnema kinseyi. Next base: position 35,724,356 of record NC_046666.1, on the reverse strand, counting down.
GAGAGATTTAGAAGCTTTAAAAAGATTCAAATTAAATTTAAAACTTGAAATGATTTCAAATAATTTTAAGAGAAATTTCGGTGCAGATGCCCACAGCCGAATTTAAAACAAAATTTATATTTTTGAAGATTTCAAACAAAAAATTTAGAAGCTTTTTAAGAATTTTGAAAGGCCTAAAAAGAATGAAAATATTTCTTTAATATTCGTAGGAAAATTGAAAATGAATTTTATCATGAAAATGATTGCAACAGAAAATTTAAAAAGATTTTAAGGGATTTAAAAAATTATCAAAAAAGAACCTGGAGGATTATAGGGATTTTTTTATTTGCAGGATTTTCTCAAAATTGTAGGGAAAATTCGATTAATTTTCAAATATATTTACAAATTCTGAAAAAATTTAACACACTTTGATTAAATTACTTAAAATCATTTCAAGTTTTAAATTAATTTACAAGCTTTTCAAAACTTCTAAATATCTCTTAAAAGTACTCAAATTTTTTCTGAAAATGATAAGTGTTCAATTGTAGTTTATACTTCAAAATTTAACAATTTCAATTACAAATTAAACATTTTTTTAATAGAGCAATTAAAATTGTAACGTTAAAAGTTTAAAATCCCTTAGAAATTCTAGATATTCAAAGCTTTCTACGTAAAACAATTCAGTTTTAAATTGTTTCATTTTTAATATTTGGTTCCAATTTACTTTCCTTAAATAAACAGTGAAATATTGCTAAATGTTTACTACTCATTCTTTTTCTAAATAAAAAATTTCAAATTAAATGGGTTAAAAATTGAATAATTTAGACTTAAACAATATTTTTAATTTAATAAACTTTAATTATTTTTAAAACTGTTGAAATTGAATCATTTAAAAAAGAAATGTTAAGGTTTTTTAGAGATTTCGAGAATTTTTAAGGAAATTAAACCTATTTTATGGGAATTCAACGAGTTTTTCTCTTTTCAAAAAATTTTACGGGATTTAAAAAAGTCCTAAGTGATTTTAAGGGTTTTTAGGGATTATTAGGGTTTTTAAGAAATTAAGAATTATTTCTATGGTTTAAAAAGAATTCGAAGGGATTTAAAGAGATTTTAAAGAATTTTACGAAATTTCTAAATATTTCAAAAAAAGTCATAGAACTTTAAAGAATTTTAAGAGACATATAATTATTTTCATGAATTTTTAAGAATGATTCCAAAAATTCACTTCAGTTTTCACAGGTTTTAAATCATTTTGAAAGATTTAAACAATTAAACAAGTTAAAAGAGTTAAATAAAAATCAAGTGTGATTTTTGCAGATTTAACAAAATTTTTAATATTTTAAGAAAATTTTATGAGATTTTAAGGGATTATTAAGAGATTTCGAAATGTTTTTAAGGAACTTTAAAATATTACATATGATTTTAACGAGTTTAATCAATTTAAAAAAATTGTACGGGATTTTAAGAAATCCGTAATGATTTTGAAGGACTTTTAGGGATTATTAGAATTTTAAAGAAATTAAAAATGATTTCCGTAAATTAAAATGCAGTTTAACCCTTACAGGGCACACTTCCGTAAAATAACATAAACAGCATATTGGGTGTTACACACCCAAGGGTATTCAAACGTGTGCTGTGCCGACCGTATTGGATAGTTTTTTACAAGAACATGAATTAATTATCAGTTTTTAAAAATATAAAGTAGTTTTAAAACATCCTTTTTGGAAAAAAAATCAAAAAATGACTTCCCTCACTCTAAAATTCATAACTTTCTGAGTTTTTCAAATTTTTACTAAAAATTTTACTTCAATACTTCCAAGATATGGCGCTTCAAAAATAAAATTAGTCTTGTAGTGTTTGTTCCAAAGAAGATATTTATTCCGAAAAATAAAAGTTACAGTTCATTTAAAAAATGAAACACTGTACTTTGCGTGATTTATTGAATTTTGTACGTTTTGTTAAAACGCAAATAAGTCTCTATGTGATTATACCCAGTATACACGGTAAGGGTTAACAAATTTTAAAAGATTTAAAAAAAATTGTATATATCTCAAAAGAAGTCATCGGATTTTAAGGGTTTTTAAGAGATATCGAAGCATTTTCACGAATTTGAAGGGTAATTTCAAAGCCTTACGTGAGTTTACAAAGATTTCCAATGATTTTTAAATATTTCTAGAACTTGACAGAATTACCTAGATTTTAAAGCATTTTTAAGAAATGTCGAATTATTTTCACTAATTTTAAATGAGATGATTCCAAAGAACTACGTGAGTTTTCGCAAAATTCAAATGATGTTCGAAGATTTTAAGAGCTTGAAAAAACTCAGTAAAACTAGGGGAAAAAACTCGATTTTTCTGTTGATTTTACAAGATTGTAAAGAATAATTTATTAAAATAATAGGCATGATATCTGCAGCCTAAAAAGGATTTTCGTGGATTTAACGAGATTTTAAGGGATTTTAAGAGATTTCTAAATATTTTAAAAGAACTCATGTAATTTTAAAAGTTTTAAGAGATATCGGAATATTTTCACGAATTTTCAAGGATGTTTCCAAAGCATTAACGTGTGTTTTCAGATTTCAAATGATATTTATAGATTTTAAGCATCTCAACAAATTGCCTAGTACAGCCTCAGAGTGACTATTAATGTTTCAAGTAATTTTATCAGTTTTCAAGCGACTTTAAGTATTTTAGTCAGGTTTCAAGAGATTTTACAGGATTTTGATAGATTCTAAAGTTTTTCGAAGAATTTTTAGGGATTTTGAAGGTTAAAAAAAATTAAGAATGATTTCCGCGACTTAAAAAAATGTCTAAAATTAGGAAAATATTAATTCATATTAATATTAAAAAATTTAAAAATATTTCCAAAGATGACGTGGAACTTTGAATGATTTAAAAAGAGATGAAATTTCACATAATTTTTTAAGATTTCAATAATTTTAGGGAAAAAAAACCAGTACAATTTCAGAGAGAATCTTTATTTTTTAAGGAATTTTACCAGCTTTTAGGGGCTTCCAAGAGTGTAATTTATAAAATTAAAGAAATTAAGAATCTAAAAAATTACTAAAAGAATCTAAAATTGATCAAATAATAATTGAATATTAAATGACCGAATTAAAAAAAGAAAATTACTAAAAATGGTTTCATTATTATTTTATAAAACAGTTCTAAGCTCAAATATTTACCTTGATCTTCAACACACTCCGGCATTGTTCCCAGCCAGTTTCGTTTGCTGCAAAACATTCGATCTGCCATCGAGTCCTTAAGAACATAGCCCTCCAGACACTCATATATAGCAACCAGATAATTCCTCTTCGACGAAACTACATTTTTTCTCCTACAAAATAAATTATATTACAAATGAACAAATATTTCCCATTGAGTCAATTTTTATGGTTTCGTAACCCTGAGCAAAAACCCTTATATAATATAATAATAAATATAGAAACTCACTATTAGCATGAATTATTGCACCTGCATTCATTGAAAATAATAAATTATAATTATATTTAACTCAATTATTATGATCAATTTGTGTATAAAAATACTTTATCAATTAGTTTTTCTCATAGTTAAATTCATTTTTCTGACCCGAAGTGATATACTATTGAAGGGTCCGCGATCTAAGCCTGTTAATTTACTTTTCACAAATTTCGATTGGCGAATGAAAAGCGTTGTTATTTTTGCAATTTTCAATATTTTTTAAACTGTAAAATGTGTTTTGTTCATTCACTGGAGAAAAATAATACACGATAGTTTTATAACATTTGAATCAAAATTAACCCTTAAACTGCACTATGGGTGACAAACACCCACGGTCAACTTTGCGCTCTAATAAACTGTACTAAATTTGAAAAAAATGGAATATGAGTCGACATATGGCGGTTAATGAAGAGTGCTGAAGTGAGAACAGTTCGTTAGTTTAGTGCTCCAAGCGTTCGTATACGTTCAGTTGCTGCTCAAAGTAGTCGTTAGAAATCGGTGGCTGCTCAACACCCAGTGTGCCGGTAGTGGTGAAAAAATTAATTTTGTAGAAACATTTTTTCTTCATATATCCTTGATTTTTGTTTAGTTTTGAAGGTAATATATCATTTAAAGTTAGATCTATTTTTTTCATTATTTCATAGTTTCTTGCTTTTATAGATGTCCTACAATTTAACCGTTTCAGCCTAAACTGGGTGTATTTTATCCGGTCGATATTTTCGGCTCGCTATATAGTTGTTTCAGTTTCGGTAGAATGTTTCTAATAATATTTTGAATTCATCTTATTGAAGTTTCGCTTGCGGGATATTAACTGAATATAAAAAGTGTTCCATAAAATAAAAATAAATAAATTTCGTAAAAAATGTATGTTAATAGGTTTAGACCGCGGACCCTTTAATTGTCTTTAAAGCCATTTAAATACTTCAAGTTTTATCAAACATAAACAATATAGATTGTTAATAACCATTTAATCAAACAAATCACACTAAATAACAATTTGCGTAATTGATGATAACAATTTTTATAACAATCGGTGACAATCTGCGGTTGTTCGTAGAAAAAAATTATTTTTCCTTCCTCTAATCACTATTAGTTTATTGTCGGATAATTTCAATGAAAACCCCGTCCTTATTACATTAAAAATTATAAATCTTAATTCTGTGTGGGAAAATTGTTTGTAACAATCACATACATTATTTTTTATTCAATTTAGTTGTTTAGTCATCGCAATAAACATGAATCTAATAATTGAAGAAAAACCTATTTTTTCTGAGAGAAAATGGTCGATTGACAGGCTTGTTTAATTGAATTGTTATTATCAAGCTGTATTGCTTATATTTGATAAAGCTTGAAATATATAAATGGCTTTAAAGGCAGGTGTGAATAACTTTTGGCCAGAAAAATCAATTTGAATATGAGACAAAAACTCATTTATAAAGTATTTGTTTATAAAAATGTTTATAAAAAGAGAAATTGTTAACTTATTCTTATTTTTCTATTACAAATTACGACTTTCATGAAAAATATTAGAACCTAGCGTGAAGCAAATCATTCTTTCTACCAGAAAAAAACCATACTAAGAATTTCATTGTAAGAATTGTTTATAATAATTAAGCTAAATATTATTAGAGTTAATTAAGTTCTATGAATGCAGGTGCTATAACTCTGGATAATAGTGAGTTTCTGTGTGTATTTTTTCTTAGATAAAAATTCACAAGCCTGAAATGGCTAATTTTGTCACTTTATTTGTTTATATTTTGTTGCTATGTGAAAAAATTAAAAAATAGAAAAGCAGCATTCTCTTAAAATTTTTAATGCAAAGCATTTCAACAAAAAATGTTTTAAATCTGTTAAGAAATACAGCTGTCTTCAGTTTTCCAACTTTTTTCCCAGAAAGAGAAGTGAGAGGAAATGAGGGAAGGGGGAGTGTAGGAAATAAGGGGAGGGGAGTGTGGGAATATGAAAGGTGGGAAAAGTAAGGGGATATGTTTTGAGGGGAAGCAGTGAAATTCCTGGGCCGGGTTGTAAGGAAATTAAGTGGTAAGGAAATAGAGGAAATAAGGAGAAGTGAAGGGAAATATGTAGAAGTGAAAGGAAGTAGAAGAAATGGTTTAAAGTGGAGGAGAGTAGTAAGAAGAATTGAGGGAAGAGGAAGTAGGAAACGAGAGATGAAGTGAAAGAAAATGAAAGGAGTGGAAGTAGGGAAAATGTGGGAAGAGGGACTAGTAGAAGCGAGGGTAAATGATAAGAGAGAAAGTAGGAGTAATGACAAATAAAAGAAGGAGTAATAGGAGAAATAATTACAAATTACGGTAAATAAGTAGAGGAGAAGTTAGGGAAAATTAGAGAATGGGAATAGAGGAAGATAATGGAAATGAGATGAGGTAGGAGCAATTATTGAAAGTGAGTCATAAATCAGCAGAAGTACGAGAAATAATTCAAAGTGAAAATAATTCAGTTGAGAAGACGTGAGAAGAAATTAGGATAGGGAGGTAAAAGCAATAAAGAGAAAAGAGAAGTAGGGAAGCGAGAGTAATTAGAAAACATAAGTGAGAAAAAATAGGAAAGGGGAAGTAGGAACAAATTAGGAAGAGACAATTGAGGAAATAAATAGAAATGAAGGGAAATTCGAAAAAGATTTTAAAGTGCAAGAGAGTAGTGAGAAGAATTGAGGAAAAAGAAAGTAGGGAACGTGATAGGAAGTGGAAGAAAATTAGGGAAAATGAGAGGAGGGGAAGTAGGGAAAAAGTGGCGAGAGGCAGTAGTGGAATCGAGGGTCAGTGATAAGAGAGGAAGTAGAAATAGTGAATCGAAATCAGGGAAAGTAGGAGAAAATATTGAAAGTGAGTGTAAATAAGGAGAAGTACGAGATATAATTGGAATTGAGGGAAGATAGAGAAAATAATCCAAAGAGATGTGAGAAAAAATTAGGGTAAGGAGGTAGAAGAAATTAAGAAAAAAGATTCAGGGAAGGAGATATGAGGAGAAATTAGGATGGGCGGTAGATAAATGAAGAGGACGAAAAGTATGGAAATTAGGGAATTTAGAAGAATGGATGAAAGAGGAAGTAGGAAACGTGAGAGCAAGTTAAAGAAAGAAAGAGAGGAAGTAGGAGAAGTAAGGCAAAATAAATTAGGATAAGTAGGGGTAATGAGTATAAATGACAGTAAATAAGTCGAAATTATTGAAAGTGAGTGAAAATGAGGAGAAATAGGAGAAATAGGAGAAATAGGAGATATGATTAGAAGTTAGATAAGTTGGTGATAATAATTAAGGGGAGGAGATGTGAGAAGAAATTAGGGTGGGAAGGTAGTAAAAAAACAGAGAAAAGAGAGTTATGGAAGTGAGGGAAATTGGGAAGGGAAAGTAAGAACAAATTAGGAAGGAGAAGTAGGGTAAGTTCGTATGAATAAAGCGAAGTGGGAGGAAGGATTGTAAGTAAAGGAGAGTAGTGAGAAGAATTGAGGGAGGAGAAAGAAGAAAACGTGAGAGAAAGTCAAAGAAAATTGGTGAAAATGAGGGGAGGAAAAGTAGGCAAATGTGGGAAGAGGCAGCAGTGGATGTGAGGGTAAATGATGAGAGAGGAAGTAATGATAATGAATGGAAACGTGGGGAAGTAGGAAAATTTTAATGGAAGTGAGTGGAAATGAGAAGTAGTAGATATGATTCGAAGTTAGGGAAAATAGTAAAATTAATTCAGTGAAGGAAATATGAGAAGGAATTAAGGTGAGGAGGTAGAAGAAATGAAGAGAAACGAGAAGTAATGAGAAGAATTGAGAAGAGAGGAAATAGCGCATGTAAGAGGAAGTGAATGAAAAGAAGGGAAAATGAGAGGAGCGGAAGTAGCGATAATGTATAAAGAGGGAGTAGGAGAAACGAGCACAAATTATCGTAAATAAGAGGAGAAGGAGTTAGGAGAAATTAGAGAGTGAAAGTAGGGGAAATGAAAAGAAATGAAGAGAAGCAGGAAAAATTATTGGAAGGGAGTGAAAATGAGGCGAAGTAGGAGATATGATTAGAGGTGAGGGAATATAGTAAAAACAATTCGGGGGGGGGGTGATAAGATATTAGTATTAAGAGGTAGAAGAAATGAAGAGAAAAGAAAAGTACGAAAATGAGGAAAATTAGGAAATGGAAGTGAGGAAAACTAAGAAGGGGAAGTATGGAAATTGAGTGGAAATGATGAAAGTAGGAGAAACTATTTGAAGTGAGGGTTGGTAGTGAGAAGAATTGACGGGCAGGCTAGCAGGATAGTGCGGATAAGTACGTGAGAAGGAAGTAAGATATTAAAAAAACATGTAAAGGAAAGGGAGTAGTAGCTGAGGAAATGAGAAGAGGAGAAAGTAGAGAAGCAACAAATTGGGAAATGTAGGGGCACTAGGGAAACAACAACAATTTGTTAAATAATACTAAATAAATAATTGTTTTTATTTTTCTTTAAATAATTTTCTCAATTTAGATGGATTTTTTTTGTATCCCTACCTGACAATTTTAGGAGGACGGGCATTTTCCAGCTGTGGAGGAGCTTTAAAAACACTTTTTCCTTTAGAGCAGCTTACATCGAGTTTCGAAACTAAAGTCTCGTTCATACTCGAGAAATTCATGTCTAAATTCAGTTTCTTCCTCTTTCCCTTCTTCTTCTGATCGCCGTTCTTTTTTCCAAATTGAGAACGCTTCATTGGGGCATCTGTCGATGGGGGATCATCTAAGAGCAAAAGATCGTCACGATTTCTTTTTGTTTTTCCATCTGCAACAAAAATAAATCAAATCGTCAATGAGATGTGCGGAATTCCATTGTATTGAGAACATTTGTTGTTTTAATTATATATCTTTTCTCTCCCTTACGTTAAGACAAGGGCGGATCCAGAAAATTTTTTGGAGCGGCGATTACGAATTTTTTTCAACGAATTTGTGCGAAAGGGATGAAGATTTTTCCAATTTATGGGTTATTTATCCATTTATATTCATACTTTTGAGTTAAATAATCCAATTTCTATGTGTATAATTCACCCAGTTGGCCTAAAAATTTAACAAATTGGTAAAAAGTTTAACTATTTGGTCAAAAATATGCTTTTCGAATTTGAAATTTTTAATTAGAAATTTATGAACTTTTTAAAAAATTGTTATTTTTTTACCACAAATAAATTTTTTTTGTTAAAAATGCAACTATTTGGTTAAATATTGACGTATTCTGTTAAAAATACAGGATTTTTGGTAGAAATTCCTCCCTTTGTTTGAAAATGCAAACGTTTGGTTAAAAATTAATGTATTTTGTTTAAAATTTCTTTTCGGTCTAAAATCCATTTTCTTTTGTAAACAAAAATTCAATTATTTAGTTGAAAATTAATCTTTTTGAGATAAGGATTCAAGTATCTCTTCGGTTGAAAATTAAACTAATTTGTTTACACTTCCCTTTTTTGGGTCAAAGTTAATTTTTTTAACTGAAAATTTAAATATTTGTTGAAAAATGAACTTTTTTTACGAAATTTCGTATTTTCATGTTAAAAATTCAAAAGTTTATATAGAAAATTCGTCTTTTGTCTTAGAAATTCAACAGTTTGGTAGAAAATTAAATTACATGGTAGAAAATTGAAATGGTTTGTAGAAAATTCGTTTTTTAAAATTAAAAATTAATCTTTTTCAATGAAAATTTACCTATTCTATTTTTGGTTAAAAATTTTTCTTAGTTCAAAAACTCAATTATTTGGTTGAAAATGAATCTGATTCTTTCGAAAATTCGTCTTTGTCGGTAGCAAATTAATCTCCTGAGTTAAAAATGCAACTGTTTGGTCGAAAATCTATGTATTTTAATACAAATTTCTTTTTTTGGGTTAAAAACTAACTTTATTGAAAATCAATTTTTTGAATAAAAATTGACCTATTCTGTGTTTCTTTAAAAACGTGTCTTCTTATATTAAAAATTTAACTACTGGGTTGAAAATGTATTTTATTTATTGAAACTTGTTTTTCTTTTTAGAAAATTAAACTTCTTGCTTAAAAATTCAAATTTTTGATTAAAAATGCAGGTGCTTTGTTCAACATTCTTTTTATTTTGGTTCAATTCAACTGTTTTTTAATACAATGAAAATCTTCCTTGGTTAAAATATGAAGCATTACGTTTTTTTGTTGTTGTAAATTTATCATTTTTTTGGTTGAAAATTCGGAACTGCATTTTTTAAACATGAACTACTTTGTTAATTCATATGAAACAGTAAGAGCCGACCCCCCTCCCCCTAATCGCATTATGTAATTTTTGGATAACCCTTAAATGAACTCTTAAAAAAAAATTTAGTCTACAAAAATTACACTAAATAGGGTTTGGGGGGGGGAGTGTCAAAGATTTCATTCGCGCTCTTAAAATATTTAAAGAGCTGAATCATTCGTGAATTGATTATCGATCGTGAACGTCTTATCATCACATTTAAATCTTTAACGAGTTGTTTTAACCAAATAGTTTAATTTTGGATCAAGAAAATTAATTTTCTATCAGAATAGAAGAGTTTTTAACAAAACATGTAAATACATATTTAAAGAAATAGTGAAATTTTCAACCAAAAAGATTAATTTTCTACCAAAAAAGCCACATTTTTAACAAGTTGCATTAATTTCAAACCAAATGCTTTGAACAAAAGATGTGAAGTTAATCCTTATTTTATTTAAACAATTTTTGGTTGTTATTTTTTTAACTATATATGCTCTAGTCTTTAAATCAGGAAAAATCCATTTTTATACAAAAAGAGAGAAGTTAAATTTTCTTTGCGGAGGATTATTTATCAATAAATAAAGTCAAATTTTATACCAAATTGTTTAATTTTCCACACAAAAAATGTTAACTTAACATAAATCAGTTCAAATCAATAAGTTCAATCAATCAAAATGTTTCAAATAAAATAGTTAAATACTCAAGCAAAGAAGAAGAATTTTTAACCAAAAAGTTTAATTTTCATAACAAATTAAATTTCTACTAAAGCAGATGAATCTTTAAATGAAAAAGATAAAATTTTAAACAAATATTTGAATTTTCAGATAAAAAGATTGCAGTTGAATTTTCAAGTCAAAAATATGAAGTTTTAAACAAGAAATAAGTTCCTATGAAAAAAATTGAATTTTTAGTCCAAAAAGACATTTTTATCGAAGAAATATGTCATTTCTGCTCAATCAGGTGAATTTTTAAATAAAAAAGACAAACTTTCAAAAAACGGTTGAATTTTAAACTGAACAGTTGCATTCTTATTCAAGGGAGATTAATATTCTTATAAAACAGATGAATTTAAAAAAAACATTTAAAAAATAGTTAAATTTCCATCCAAAAAAGATTCCAGTTCTCTTTCCAAGAACAAAATAAGAATTGTAAACAATAATTTTTTTCTCCTAAATATTCGAATTTTTAGCTAAAAATATAACTTTTTAAAAAGATTGTTATTTTTTTAACCAAAAAGTTGCATTTTTGTTCAAGAAAAATAAAAAATCTATTAAAGCAGGAAATTTAAAAAAAAAAGAAAAATTTTCAATAAAAAGACTTGAATTTTCATCAAAAAAGATTTCAATTGACTTTTTAACAAAAAACGACAAATTAAAAACAAAAAGTAAATTTTGTGGGAAAAAGTTGAATTTTCAATAAAACAGTTGCATTCTTATACAAGAAAGATGCAATATTTCTATTAAAAAATATAAACTTTTAAATCAGCAATGTAAATTTTCAGAAAAAAAACATTTTCTTTCAAAAAATACTGTAGTTGACTTAACAGCAACAAAATATGAATTTTAAACAAAATATTAATGTTCTATAAAAAGAGTTCTATTTTTAACCCAAAAAGACGAATGTTTAACAAAATAGTTAAATTTGTAACCAAAAAGGATGTCTTTTTAAGAAAACTATTACATTTTCAAGCAAATAATAACATTTAAAACTAAAAAAATAAAATTCAGGAGAAAGTTTTTGCTACTTTACAAAATTTACATACATAAGTGAAGGACCCCCTCCCCCTTAAAGTAAAAAATCTTAACAAAATGTCTCGACCCCCCCCCCTCCCCAGAGCTGTTACGTAATTTAAATACGGTCCCTAACGTTGCCATAACTTTTTGAAATTAGTAACGCGTTAACGTTACCATTACTGTCACTAAAAAAAAGTAACGTTCCCAGTAACGTGTTACTGTCAAAGACTGTCTGATATACATTTCCAATTTACATTTGCAATGATGCATCGTGCTTATAGCCTCAGAATATGCGTTCGAGAATGACACATTGCTGATGCCTGTACCCTGTCATCTTACTCTGATATTCTATTCAAAAGCTTGACAGACGATCTTTGCCAGAATCGATACAGTTGGGAGATGGATTTATGGCTCTATTATGGTGTCCTTCGGTGTGGGACATTTTGCCTTTGGATACCCTTAACAGAAGATAGGGAGGAATACAATACATTCTCCAGAATAAACTTGGGAATATGAGAAGACAAATTTATTCCTAGATATATCGATTTGCAAACCTAAAGTATCTAACATGATAAATTATTTTGACTAAAAAAATAATAAGTATTTGGAAGAGATCTAAATATAATATGGATTAGGAGAAATTTTCCGAAAAATGAAAATTCCTGAAAGAAAATTAGGCTACTGAAAATTGTAATTCGAAAAACAATAATTCTCAACCGAAAAGATGCATTAACAACCAAATAGATGAACTCTCCGGTAAAAAAAGTCTTTTTTAATTTTAACAGAAAAGTCGAAGTTTCTACAAAAAAATAACCTGATCAAAATAGTTTAATTTTTAGTAGACATTGCTGCACTGTTAACCAATAATAATAAAAATCTTGAAACAAAAACAAGAAAGATGAGTTTTCTACCATAAATGATGAATTTTCTACCAAAAGACAAACTGTTAACAATCTTTAATCAAATAGATGAATTTTCAATCAAGAAAGATAAGTTTTAAACCTAATAGATAAATTTTAAACTAAAAAAGATTGTTTTAAACCCAAAATGGAATTTTCCAAATTTTTAGTTTAAAAAATTAATTTTAAAACTAAACGAATTTTTAGCCTGTTCAGTTAACCCACAAAGATGAATTTTTAACCAATTAGTTCATTTTTTTTACCAAATTGTTGAATTTTTAATCAAAACAGACAAATTTTTCACAAAACAGATCCATTTTCAACTAATATGAGAAGACGATTATAGCCATTTTTTAAATAGAACACTTGAATTTTCAACCAAAAAGGATACATTTTTAACCAGGAGAGATTAATTTTCAACCTAGAAAGATGACTTTTCTACCATAAAAGATACATTTTTAATCCAAAAGGATGAAATTTCAACAAACCACTTAAATTTTTATCCTAAAAATGCCACCAGTGGAATTAATCGAAAAAGAAGAAATTCTTAACAAAATTATTGAATTCTCAACCAAGAAAAATAAGCTTCCTAACCCAAATGACGAATTTTCGTCAAAAGACTTCAATTCTAACAAGTAGTAAAATATTCAATAAAAAAGATTAATTTCTACGAAAATGATGAAATTTTTAACCAAAAAGATGGATTTTCCACAGGAAATCAGTGTTCCACAAAAAAAATGTAATCGAACGCATTAATTTTAAACAAAGTTGTAGAATTTTGAAAAGAAAAAGGCGAATTATCTACAAAACAGTTGAATTTTTAACCCGTAAAGTTGGATTTTTAACTCTGAAATTTAGATTTTCAACAAAAAAGTTCATTTTCAACCAAGAAATATGACTTCTACCAAAAAATGGATTTTCTACCAATTGAATTAAACAAAAAAAAACGAGTTTCTAATTGAAAGGTGGAATTATTAACTAAAATGATAAGTTTTAAAAAAGAAGATGAATTTTTCCACCAGGAAGTTTAATGTTCTATCAAAAAGCAGAATTTTTAATCAAACTGAATTTTTAACAAAATAGAATTTTCCAAAAAGTAGTTCAAGTGTCAACTAGGTATGAAGTTAAATTTTTTGATATAAGGATGAATTTCCTCAAAAAATGTAATAGTTGATACGTCTACCAAAAGGATTTAAAATAAAAAAGTTAAATTCTACCAAAACAGCAAAATTTGCAACAAAAGCCTGGACAAAACCAGATTAATTTCAATATAACAATTACATTTGTAGCCAAAAGAGATGATTTTTTAACCAAGAAGATTGATTTTCTAAAAATTCAATAGTAAAATTTTTAACCAAAGAGATGAATTTAAAAAAAGCATTTTTTACAATGTAGTTCAACGTTCAATCAAGTAAATAAACTTTTTTACAAAAAATGACTTATTGATAGAATAATTACATTTTCAAAAAATAAAAATGATTTTCAACCAAATCCTAGTATGTTTCACCAAACCAGATGAATTCCGAACCAAAAATATATTAGTAGACTTTTCAACCAAAAATTGTTCGATTTTCTTCACGGCTTCTATTAATTCAGTTCACATATAAGGAAAAAACCAGAAAAGGTGGAAAAAGGAAAGTTTCTTAAAAAGAGGGGGAAAAAAAAGAATTTTGTTGAAAAAAGAGGAAAATGGGTATAGGGGAATGGCTGTTGAAATGCATCAGCACGAAACGTACTAAATGTTGTCTAAGTTCGTAACGCTACTTCTACTGAACTCCCCCCCCCCCTCCCACAATGTCTGTTACCAACCGTAATTTTTTGGGTGACCCCATTGGTAAAGTATTTTACGGACAGCCCCTAAAAAACCTGTCGCGTATTTCAATTTCGTGGTGCCTGACTATGATTTACTTTTTCTACTAGCAACCTTAATCCCTTGTCTTACCGACAAATATTCGAACTTTGCTTTATTTCCTTTATATTTCCTCAAAGTTTCCAGACTTCAAATATCAACGTGTCGATACCTGAACTTTAGAATTGAAACCACCAAGTTTTCCCGGTTGAGCTTACACGTACAAGATTAAAAAATAAAACATTTCTTACATTCCCGGCTGGAAAAATTCAATCTGGAAAGACCGTTGAGAAATAAAAAAAATAAAATAAAAAATGTATCTAAGCCTTTTTCGGTTGTATAGTTTGATTTTTCCCGGATCTGCAATGTACGAGTTCGACAAAGCTTATTCCACGAGTTTTATATTTTGTAGCCTGCGTATAGCATACGTCCTCGATAGTCTTTATTGAAAGCGCAGAAGTATACTGTCGTAACAATTTCCGATATTCGCACATTGGGGAATAAACTCGGCGGATGCGAACTGAGGTTTCCTAAAAAAAGTGCAATTTTTTTTATCTCGCAACTTCTCAACTTGTTCCATTTGAAGAAAAAATAAATCTTGATTCTTATTTTATTAAAAAATAACAATAACGGTAGTCCTTACACAGTAGATGAGCCGAAAAAAGTTAAAATAATTAAATTCATTAATTAATAGCACTGAAAAGTTTCTTTGTGGCATTGCCAACAAATTCGAAAGAAAAGTATTTCCTTACCGTTGGGCAAGTCAATTTAAAATTTTCAAACTTGTAATTTTTTGGGCATAAGAAAAAATATTTTCTAAATTTGTTGGGGGGTGAAGTTTATCAAATTAAATAATCATACACGTAAAAAAGTAAGAAATCTTTATTTTCGTCCAAGTATAATATTTTGAAAAATAGATTTTTCTTAGTTTACTTAAAATTTCCAAAGAAAATGTTTTCTGTTTTTTATTTTTTTAAGCTTTTTAGTAAAATAAAGAAATACTTTCATATTTTTAAATTGTATTTTTTTCTATTTTTGAGGGATCTTTAAAAATAAGCTTATTGAAAAGAGCATAAAAAATATGACAAATATAAACATTTTTGGGCAAATTTAGGCAGAAATTGACAAAAGTGCAAATGTCGTATTTTTTTAAATATTATATTTCGATGAAAAAATGTTACACATTTTTTTCTATCCAAAGTTATTCACTTCCATAAACCTTAACTCCCAAAAATTGATGTAATTTAGTAAAAAATTCGACTATTTCTTTAATAATTTCATGTATTTTGTTAAAACTTAACCTATTTTGTTAGAAAATTCGTCGTTTTTTCGGTTTAAAGTAAATTTTTTTAACTGAAAATTTAACTTTTCTGTTGAAGTTTTTTTTCCTAAACCTTAATTTTTAATTAATTTTAATTATAATTATTCCATTTTTGGTCGAAAATGAACTTTTTTAGTTGAACATTAAACTATTTAGTTTAAATTTTATATTTTTTAATTGAAAATGGAAATACTTGATTAAAAATTCATATTTTTTGCTAGAAAATCAAAGTACTTGGTTCAAAATTCATTTCTTTGGTTGAAAATGCAAAAATTTTAGTTGACAATTCATCTCCTTCTTTAAAAAATTAATTAATTTGTTGAATGTTCATTTTTTTGTACAAACTTAATTTCATTTAATTGAAAATATAATTATTCTATTTTAGGCTGAAAATTGATATGTTTTTAGTGGAAGATTAAACTGTTTAATTGCAAATTTAACTTTTTTAGTTTAAAATTTATCATTTTAGATTTTAGATTCATATTTAAGTTTAGATTTATAATTGTATTGTTATTAAAAAACTCATCAGTTTCGTTAAATTGTTTTAAAACAGAATATGTGACTGTTCAAATGGAATATTTCATCATTTTAGTTTAAAATTTTGCTCCTTGGTTGAACACAATTTTTTAAACTGAAAATATAACTATTTCATTTTTGATTGTAAATTTATCTTCTTAGTGGAAATTTTTTATATTTTATTTTTAATTTAATTTCTTCCTTTTTTGTGGAAAATTAATCATATTATTTGAAAATTCATTTTTTGTGCAAAACGCATAATTTTAGTTAAAAATTAATCTCTTTGGTATAATAATTGTATTAATTTGCTATTCTTCGGTTTCTATTTGGTTAAAAATTAGTATTTATTTGTAGTTAATTATTCTGCTTGCCTATAAATGCAATTGCAATTTGTGAAAAATGAATTTTATTGTAGAAAATTCTACATTTTTTTCAAGAGTAATTTTTTGGAAAAAATTTAATTATTTGGTCAAATATTAATCCAGTTTGTTGAAAATTTAACAATTTAGTTTTAAATTAATTTTTTTTTAATCAAAATAAAACTGTTTTGTGATCAATTCATTTTTTTAGTTGAAAATTCTTCTTTTTTTGTTGAAAATTATTTATTCAAACTGAAAATTGAAATATTCAATTTTTTAGTTAAAAATTCATCTTTTTTTTTTAGTTAAGAATTATTTTATCCTCTTTAGTTGAAAATTAAAAATACTTCGTTGGAAATTGAACTAATTTGCTAAAAATTCATTTTCCTCGTTCAAGATTCTTGATTTCAGTTAAAAATGGTTTCGTGTAAGATTTAAAATAATTATTGAATATTTCTTGTTTTTGTGAAAAATAAATTTGTTTAATTGAAAATTTAAGTGTGATACTTTTGGCGACTATTTTTCTCTATCGGTTAAAAATTAATGTATTTTTTTCTTAAAAATTTGTTCTTTTGTACTTGAAAATGCATCTTTTTGTCTAAATACTGTGCAATTTTGTTAAAAATTCGTTTTTAGTTTAAATAAAATAATTTTTTTCAATTTAAAATTTAACTATTTTTATTTTTGCTTTAAAATGTATTTTTGGTATTTTTGCTTTAAAATTCAATTATTTTTTTAAACAATTCATCCACGATTTGACAAAAACTTAACAATTTTGTGGAAACCTTTAATTTTTTAGTTGAAAATTCACGTTTTCCTAGAAAATTCGTCATTTTAGTCTTAGAAATTCAACAATTTTCTTGACATTTTTTCTCATTCTTGACGAAACGATTTTTGTTTAAAAACTCAAACATTTTGTTAAAATATTGTCTTTTTGGATGTAATGGACTGCTCTGGATTTTTAATGAAAATCCTTACTGTTGAAAAATCAAAGCTATAGGTTGGAAATTTTTCTATTTTGTCGAAAGATTAATTTTTTAATTGGTAATTTAACGATTTCATGTCTGTTAAAAAAACTGATAAATTTATTTTAAAATTTAATAATTAGGTCGAAAATTCGACTTTTTTAGTTGAAAATTCAACTAATTTGTTTAAGATCTATATATTTTGTTGGAAATTCATATTTTTTTGTAGAAACTTAACTAATCTTTAAAAATAATTGTTTAAATTAAAGTGTGACTACCGTTTTCTTCCTGAAGCTTCCTTCCACCAAAATTGACTAAAACCAGCAGAAATCTACCACCCGCTGACTTAAATTTATCAGCAGCAGTGGCGCTGCTGAACTTCAAAATCCTCCTGAAACGGGCGTGAAATAAAAAGTAGACAGCTCCTGGGGCGGCAGCAGCACAATAACTGTCTACTTTTTTCAATTTAAGTCTCATCGCTCTTTATCTTTTCAATCAAAACCACTTTTCGGACAACAAAACTATTCTAGATTATTATTGAGCTGATCCCAAGTAGAATAATTGGGCCATTACCGAAGCTATTACGAAGTCAGAGATCCATCCATCTGTGATATAAATCATAATAAAAATTCTGCTAATGAATTGAAAGCAACGAATGATAAAATGAGGGCGTTTTATTTTTTTATTTTTAAATTAATTTTATTTTTACTAGTGACTAAATTTTTTGTTCTAATTCTCATGCGTATCGCCCGGATTCGATTCCACGCTAAAAAAAACCTTTTTTTTGAAAAAAATGATATTTAGAGGTTGCGCAAGTCCCATTAAGTTTAACAAGTATTTCCCATAAAGAGACAATTCTTTAAGCAGTTTATTATTATTGATGATAATATTCTCTTAGAATAATGCTAGAGAATTCCAGTTTTTTCAAAATGCTCCACTTTTTGTCCAATTTGCAATTGTAATGGGGTAAGTAATTAATTAGAGTTATCAAAGTTAATTGCTTAAACAATTTAATATTTGTCCACTTTTGACTTGAGTAACTAAATAATTATTTCGATTTAGCATAAATAATTATTTAAAGAAATTATTATGGTTTATAAATATCTTCTTTATTATCACTACATAGTTGCAGGTTCTTTTGAAAAATTGATCTTTTTATCCACATTTGAATTTGTAAATAATAAATAATGTACGTGAACAATGTTGTTTAAACAACATTTTCTCACTATTTTCTCCCGGCATAATTGTTTAAACAATTTATAATGGTTTATCACTATCTTCACTTGCAGTAATGCTAGGATATTGTGGATTTTTCCAAAAATTTGAGCTTTTCTTTGAGCTTTTAGTTAGGAACAAATTATGTATATTAATATAAATTTCAGTAAAAAGGCTCATAGTAATTATTTCAAAAAAAGATTCACATTTACTATGATCCATATAGAAAATTGTAGATATGTTTCATTTCAAAAAAGTCTACTCACAAAAAAGAAAGACATTGTTTAAAATATTATTATATCGACGTCTTTGAAAAAAATCGAAGAAAATGGAATTGTAAAATTTTCAGTTAAAAAATACATTTTCAATAAAAAAATAATTTTCTACAAAAAATTATTTTAACAAAATACATAAATTTTGAACCAAATATTTGGTTTTAAATAGAATTTCAACCAAAAAGCCTAATTTTCAACCAAAAAAATGCAAACTTTTAACAAAATAGATGAATTTTCAATTGAAAAGATAAATTTTTAAGAAAAATAAAAGTTTAAATTTACGTTAGAGAAATAAGTTTTCAGCAAATAAAATCCATTCTCAACGAAATACTTAAATTTGAAACCAAAGAGATGAGCTTCTCTACTCAAAATATTAAATTTATATTTTAAAAAATTTAACAAAAAAGGTTGCATTTTTAGGCGAAAAAAATTATTTTTAATCAAAAAACTAATTTTCAACCAAAAAAAAAATTTTGCAATTACAAAAAACTGATTTTCTACCAAACAGGAATAATTTTTAACAAAGTATATGAACTTTCAACCAAATATTTTAATTTTTAATAGAACTTTTAAGCTAATGGTTGAAATTCCAACGGAAAAAAGACAGATTTTCAACAAAATAGATGAATTTTCAACGAAAAAATATCAATTTTCCAGAAAAATTTTAGTTAGCTTAAATTTCAATCAGAGCAATAAGTTTTTAATAAAATAAAATAATTTTCCAAAGAAATAGTTTAATTTTCACCCACACAAATGAATTTTCTACCAAAAAGATTAAATGTGTATAAAAAAATTTCGATAAAAAATGTATTGAAATGTTAAGTTAAAAAAATTAACTTTCAATAAAAAAATTTGTAACCAAACAAAAATTAATTTTTTATAAATAAACTGATTTTCTACCAAAAAATAATAATTTTGAACAAAACACATTGAATTTTCAACCAAAAAAGTGAATTAGTAAACATGCAGATTAATATTCCACTACAAAAGTGAAAGTTTTAACAAAATACAGAAATTTTCAAACAAATAGTTGAATTTTTAACCGAATAAGATTGATATTCAAATAAACATGAGATGTTTAAATTTTCAATTAAAAAATTAATTTTTAATCAAAGAAACTCCTCTTCAAGCCAAAGAAATGAATTTCAAACCAAAAAGATTCATTTTCTGTTCAAAAATATTACTTTTTAACAAAATACATGAATTTTCAACCAAAAAGATGAATCAGTCACAACCAAGATTAATTTTCTAACACAATAGACAAAGTATCAACAAAATACAGAAATTTTGAACCGAATAGTTTCAGTTTTCAATCGTTATTATTAGTTGAATTTCCAGTTGAAAACATAATTGAAAATGTTAGCAAAATAGTAAAATTTGAAAAAAGGAGATTTTTTAACTAAAATGACAAAAATCATATTTTTAACAAGGTATTCCCACTTCGCAGATTTTTTTATAAAGAAATGGTGATTAGTGCGCATTTTACACCACCCCAATGTTGGCCGCTAAAGAAGAATTCAAATTTTAATTTTTCCTGAATTTAATTTCTTAAATTTTGAATAGTTTTCAATAGAAAAAGAAGGAAAGTGTTAGGTATTTGGCAGACGTTACAGATCGTTAATCGCCCTGTCGTTGCGGAACCACGTAACATCGAATTTCCGGTTCCGCCAGAAGCTCACGTCTACTCGTTTATGTACTTCCCAAATTCAAGAAGAGCTTTATCGATGGCTTTTCGTCCTGCTTCGTGTACTTAATACAACCACACCAACTTACTTGTGGTATTCCACGATTCGCTCTACGATATTGAACTAAACCACAACTCGCCGGTTGATGCAGACTCAAGGAAATCAGCCACAGACCCACATTTATGTGCGTGTCTACGTGATAATGCACATTTAAAATTGCTAAGAGGAACATGTAATTTAAAATATTTCTTTTGCACCAAACTTTAATTTCAGGATTTCCTAATTTTTCCCTGATTGTTTTTTAATTTCTCCTGATTATTTTCTAGCAAACCGCGTGAACGGAACGACTGATTAATTTTTCCTGATCATTCCCAAGCGGACTGCGTGAGCGGAACGCCTCACTAATTTTTTATTTTCCCTGGTCATAACCAAGCGGACCGCGTGAACGGAACGCCTGACTATTTTTTTTCTGACAATTCCCAAGCGGAACGCGTGAATGGAATGCCAGACTAATTTTTTAGTGTCCTTGATTATTCCCTGGCGGAACGCATGAACAGAAAGCCTGAATAATTTTTATTTTTCCTGATCAATCCCTAGCGGAACGTGTGAACGGAAAGCCTGACTAATTTTTTTAATTTCATTAATCATTCTCTAGCGGACAGCGTGAACGGGACGCCTAAGTTCAATTTTCTCTGGTCATTACCTGGCGGACCACGTGAACCCAACTGCTACGTCATTGAGTGACCTTGAATTCAACATAAGGACCGGGTTAGTCACTTGTCCCACTATGGCATTATTTTATCCTTTATGACATTTATTCTCATTTCAGATACAACTTAAAAGTCCTTTTATTTTTTAAACATTTATAATCATTTATTTACATTCATTTATGTGTAAAAAATCAAAATTTTAAAAGCTATGTATGGCAACCTTCCGCGAGGTTGTCGTACACAGCTTTTAAATATTATTTGTTTTCACACATGAATAAATACAAATTAATAAATATAAATGTTTGAAAAGATAAAAGAACTATTTAGTTTTGTCTAAAATGGGGAATCAATGTGAAAAAGACGAAAATATGCCCCAGCGAATCCAGTGAAAGAAACGGTTACGCAATTGCGTGAGTCTAATCTAAAGTGATCACACAGTGACTGGTCAATGGGGCCGCTAGGATACATTTTCTTCCTTTATCACATTTATTCACAATTTCACATGAAACTCAATAGTCCTTTTATCTTTTTTTCACATTTATCTCTTCTTATTTTTATTTAATGACGTGTAAAAAAAATAAAATTGAAAAGCTGTATGCGGCAACCCGAGGCACAATATTGCACATAGGTTGCCACACGCAACTTTTAATTTTTAAATTTTTAACATAAGAATAAATATAAATAAATATAAATGTATAAAAATGTAAAAATACTATTGAGTTGTATGTGAAATTGTGAGTAAATGTGAAAACGATGAAAATATGCCCAAGCGGGCCCATCGAACAGAATGATCAATATGTAGTCATTTTACGGCCACGCAATTGCGTTATCATTCAGTTCCCGCGTTTCGCTACGATTATTATGTAGAGAATGAAATTCTGATTTTGTAACATTTTTACTATAGAATCTTTTTTATGAGTGGAGTAAAACAACTCAAATTTTTCATTTACAGTAAAGTTCATCAATAAAGTGACTAATAATCTTTTGAATTATAAAAGAATTAAAATGAATTCGGTTCATAAAACTTCAACAAAATTCAAATTAAATTCAATTTAAATTTAAAAGAATTCAAATGTTTTGGAAAAATTCCAAAAAAATCGATTCATTTCAGTAAAATTTGAGTGATTTCAGACGAATTTAAGGGAAATGAGAACAATTCAAAGAAATTCATCAACACTCCAGGTGAAATAAACCAAATTCAATAGAATTGAAGACAATTATAAAATATGAAAAAATACATTGAATTTAGTAAGCTGGAAATTATTTTAGAAAAATGCAACGGAATTTAAAAGAATTCCATCAAATGTCTTAAGAGTTCAGAGTAAGTTTAAAAGACTTTAAGACGAAATTAAAAAAAAAAACAATAAAATTTTTTAGAAAAGCAATTGTATTGAGACAATTTAATAGAAAATTTCTTTGAAGTTTTAAAAATACTCTAAAATCTTTTAAATCTTTTGAAATAACTTGAAACTTTTTTAAAATCTAAATAATTCCTTGAAAGTTTTGAAAATACTTCAAAATATTTGAAAATTTGTTGGAATAGCTTTAAATAATAGAAATCTATTAAAAATTTATTGGAATCATTTAAAATACCCTAAAATATTTTTAATCCTTTTATATACCTTGCAATCACTTGCAAATTTAAGAAATACCCTAAAATCTTTCAAATTCTTTAGAATCCCTTAAAGTTATATAAATCTATTTAAAAATCCTTGGAATCCTTTAAAATGCCCTACAATATCTAAAATACTTCCAAATCATTTGAAATTCTTTGAAACTTTTTTAATTCCTTGATATTTTTAAAATACTCTAAAAGCTTTAGAATCCTTTAGAATATGTGCAAATTATGGAAATCTAATAAAAATGCCTTTTAGTCTTTTTAAATACGTTGAAATATTTTTAATCTTTTAAAGTCTTTCAAAATTCCTCGAAAATTTGTAAAGCTCTTGAACATTTCTTGAAATTTTTGAGAAATATCCTAAAATATTTGAAATTCTTTAGAATCATTTTAAATCTTTTTAAATCCCTTGAAACATTTTTAAGCTCATGAAATTGCTTTGAAAGTTTTTGAAATACCCGAAAATCTTAAAAATACTTTATAAAACCTTCAAGTTATAGAAATCTATTGAAAATACCTTGAAAATTTTTAAAATACCCTAAAATATTTTAAATAATTTGAAATCCCCTGAAACTTTGTAAAGCTTTTAAAAGTTCCTTGAAAATTAAAAAGATATCCTCAAATCTTTAAAATCCTTTGGGATATCTACAAATTATGGATATCTACTTAAAATTCCTTGGAATCCTTGAAAAAGCCCTATAATATTTCAAAAATTTTGAGATCTTTTGAAATTCTGTGCAACTTTGAAAGCTCTTCAAAATTTCTTAGAATTAAAAAAAACTTTAAATATCTAAAATCCATTAAAATACCTTGAAACTTTCTAAAGCTTTTAAAAATTCTTTGAAAGTTTAAAAAATATCCTGAAATCTTTAAACCCCTTTGAAATATCTAAAAATTATAGAAATATATTTAAAATTCATTGAAATCTTTTAAAATACCCTGAAATATTTGAAATATTTCGAAATGTCTTGGAAATTTAAAAAATACAATAAAATTCTTCATTATTTGGAATACCTAAAATGATGAACATCTATTATAAATTCTTCAAAATATTTTAAAATACCCTGATATTTTAAATCTTTGGAAATCTTAAGAAAATTTTTTAAGCTCTTGAAAATTCCTTGGCAGTTTAAGAAATATGCTAAAGTTTTTTAAATCCTTCGTAATATTCGAGATAATAACTTAAAATTATGGAAACCCATTAAAAACCCATTGGAATATTTTGAAGTACGCTAAAATATTTGTAATCTATAGGAATCTATCGAAATTCTTTGAAAATTTCAAAAGCTCTTGAAAGTTTCTTGTATTTCTTAAAAATACACTAAAATATTTGAAATCCTTTAAAATCCTTGGGAATTCTTTGAATTACCTTGAAAATTTTCAAAGCTCTTGACAATTTTTTGAACATTTCAAAATTATTTGAAATACCTAAAAGTTATGAAAATCCATTAAAACTTCCTTGATATATTTTGAAATAGTCTAAAATATTCAAAATCTTTCTCAATCTTTCAACAAATTTTGAAACGTTTTAAAGCTTTTGATCATTCCTTGAAATTTGTTTAAAAACCATCAAATCTTAAAAATACTTCAAAATCCCTCAAAATTATTCAAATGTATTAAAAAATTATTGGAATCTTTTAAAATACCGTAATATATTAAAAAACGAATTCAATAATATTTAGAAATAGGTATAGATCTGAATTCAATATTGATTCACCCATGCGTTAATTTACTGAAAGAAACATGAAAAAAGTATTATTTTTATTTTTAAAAAGTGATTATAGTGTTTTTATATTAAAAAGTGACTTTGTGAGAATCCAGAATGTTCTGAACAATTTTTATTAGAAAATATTGTGCAAATATTTCAAACACAAAACGTTTATAAAATATCGAATCACGTATGAACTTAACATTCAATAAATTTTAAAAAAATATTTTTAAAAAATTCTAAAGACTTCTTGACGTAGAGCTATCAAGAAACAAAAATTATAATAACCTAACTAATTACATTTTTTTAATGCAACATTGTAAAATATTAAAGTTATTCACATCTATTATAACTGCCAATTATGATAACAAGCAAAGTGCAGAAAGTAATTTTCATATTCATGAGCCTATAATTTTCAACAAGTATGAAAATCAACTCTTTAAGATATCCTAATTAACTTCAAGTACATATATAAAGCTCTAAGAAATATTGAACAAAACTGATCTTCAGCATTAATCACAATTATGGAACGGAATAAACTTCACTCCTCTCACCAATCTTTTTCTTTGACAATTTAATTTATTCATTAGACTATTCATTTCAGAAATCCAGTAATTAACCGGAAACCTGTTTCGCCCTCCTCAAAGGATTTCGAAAAAATTAATCTTCTGACTAAATATTTACTCGCCTCAAAAATGCAAAAATGTGGTGTATAATTGTTGGTGTGACTTTCTCGCCTCCTGACAGAATCGATTAATCACGATCGATTGTCGATTAAGAATTTAAAATTCAGGTTGCTCGTCGATTCAAGAAGCGCCACTTAACGAGATTCTTATCGAAAAAAGGGTTTAGGTTTACATAGCATTTCATCGCTACTACAGGACCCAAAGGTGTTTTGGATCAAATTATCAGCGAGCAGTTACATCCATCACTCCCAACGGATGATAAATACTGGGTACATTGTAATTTAATAAGGGATTACGGATCGATCCAAATATTGGTAGCTTCCATCTCACACGTTTTGATTTTCTGCCTTTTATTTTTTACATTTTTTTTGTTTTCGTCGCAAAATTTCACATTAATCTTTCCCTCTCCACGGGAAGCAAGACTGTTCAAAGTGTCTACAACCTTTCATTTCGAACCTGAAGATTTATCATCATTTGGCTGTTTTTCAGTGAGAACATTCATTTTTTGAAGAGATAAATGTTTTCGGAATTTTAATTCATTTTTGAGAAAATATTTTTTTTATTGATGTCACTTATTAACCCCTTCGTTGGCAGAGAGAATTCGACCAAAAGTTCCCAAACTGGCAGGAAAATGTGTTATCCCGAAAATGTGTATCCTAAGATTTTTGGGGTCGCTGAATCGGAATATGAAGTTAAAATTTAGAAATCCAAAATGGCGGATCCAATATGACGGACGAAAATACAAAAAACGGCTCGATTTGGATAAATATTGGTACTTACGAGTGTTTGGGGTCGCTAAACCCGAAAGTGAAGTCAAAATTCGAAAATTTAAAGTGGCGGACGAGAATATCCGCCATTTAAAATTTTCTAATTTTGTCTTCAGATTCTGATTCAGCGACCCCCAAACCCCGTATGTACCGAGATTGATCCAAATCGAGCCGTTTTTGTATTTTCGTCCACCATATTGGATCAGCCATTTTGAATTTTGGAATTTTGACTTCAGATTCGGATTCGGCAACCTCAGAAACCCGCGAATAAGGCTTGAATACAAAATAGAAGTGACTTTAATAGGAAAAAAGAAGATTGATGCATTTTACGTCAATGGCAACGAAGAGGTTAAGAGCAATAATGACAAAAAGAGAGAGATTTTAACTTTCCAGTTTTTCCTCTGAACTTTGAAATCTAACCTTTAACCTCTCAGGTTTAATTTCTCACATTTGATATCTTACTTCTCATCTTTGAACTGAGACCCCTGAGATTTGACACATGATCTCTACCTTATAACTTTTTATTTTCACCTCGGACCTCTGACATTTCACCTTTGACCTTTCACCTTTCTTTACTGAACTTTTGAATTTTATCTTTTCCTACCACCTTTCATTACGACTATAAAGATTTAGCACCATTTGGCTATTTCTGAGCAACAAATTTAATCTTTGTTTAGGGAAGTATTCAAAAAAATGTATATTCGAGAAAATATTTATGAATACAAATATATAATGGTTTATTTGCGTAATTTATTAAGATCAATAATGAGAGGGCTTTGACCTTCTTCATTTGTCCCTTAACTTTTCACCTCCGACTTGAAACCTCTTTCATTAACTTCTGACCGTTAACCTTTCACCTCTGATCTCTCATCTTAGAACTTTCAGTCCTAAAATTTGACCTTTAACCTCTCACATTTAAAATTTAAATTCTCTTCTTTAACCTCTGATTTCTTAGCTTTGTACTGACCAACCATTTTTATTGATCAGTTTGTTCTTTTTGTTTGAAAATTCTAATATTATATTTTTTTCGAATTTATCTCTTTTAGTTAAAAATTCTACTATCTGGATGAAAATTTAATTATTTTGTTAAAAATTCTGAAATTTCGTAAAAACGGCATACTACTTGGTTGAAATGTCCTCATTTTTGACTAAGAATTCAACTATTTTAGTAAAAAAAAATCATCGTTTTTTGGTTAAAAATACAACTGTATGATTAAAAATTAAATTGTTCTAGTTAAGAATTCAACTATTTTAATTACAATTCGTCTTTCTGGCTTCGATTAAACTGTTTTTTATTTTTTTTTTTTAAATATTTTGTGTTTGAAATATCAACTATTAAATTTTTTAAATGATCTTTTCTACTTAAAAATTTAATTACTCGATTGAAACTTAATGTTTTGGTTAGAGATTTATCTCCGCTGTTAAAAATGTAAATATTTTGTTTAAAATTTGCTATTTTTTGTTTTGAAAATTAATTTTTTTAACTGAAAATTAAACTATTTTGTTTTTGTTGAAAATTGATCTTTTTGAGTAAAAAATGTATCTGTTTAAATGAAAATGCATTAATAAAATCAAAATCAAATTCATTCGTTTAAAAATTCATCTATTGAAAGAAAATTGATCGGCTTGGTAGAAAACTCTTCTTTATAGATTAAAACTTCGACTATTTAGTCAGACTTAATAGTATATTTCTTTAAAATTTCATTAGTTTAGTTTAAAAATCATCCTTTTTATCAAAAATTTAACTTTCTTCGCATAGGAAAATGATCTTTATTATTAAAGGCAATGTTAAAAGTTTATTTTAAAATAATTCAGATTTATCTATTTAGTTAGACATTAATTTAGTGTCTTCAAAATTCGTTTTTATGGTTAAACGCTCATTTTTAGCTGCAATTTAACTATTTGATTTTTCGTTGAACTATGATATTTTATGATTGAAAATTCATCTATTTCGATGAAAAGTCATGTACTTTCTTCAAAATTCGTTTTTTTAAGCAAATTATTCTTTCTGGTTAAAAATGTATCTGCTTTAGATGAAAATGTCATTATTTGACTAAAAAATGATGTATTTTGTTAAAAAATCATGTTTTGGTAGAAAATTAATGTTCCTGATAAAAAATTCGTCTTTGTAGGTTGAAAATTCCACTATTTAGTAAAATAATTTAATGGTTGCGTTTAAAATGCAATTTTTCCAGTCAAAAATTCATCTTTTTGGTCAAATATTCAAATCTTTTGTTAAACATTAATCTCATTGAATAGAAAAATCATTTTTAGAATAAAAACCTTTGATAAAGATTTTTTTTTATTGAAGATTCATCTACTTGTTTCAAAAGTTAATTATTGTGTTGAAAAACCGTGTTCCTTCCTTTTTTTTTGTTAAAAATGGCCATTTGTTTTTCTTAAAAATTATACTATTTTATTCTTAAACTGATTTAAAATTTTGGAACCGTTTAAGATTATGTTAACGTTTTTCACCGGAAATTGGTCATTTTCAACAAAAATCGTCCAATTTCAACGAATATTTACAATTTGAAAAAATTTCCTGTCACATTATGTTACTATATTACTTCGAAAATTGATATTTTTAATTTGAAAAAAAAATTATTCCAAACATTCCAAAGAAGATGCATAATTTTACAAAGTTTCAGGTAAAGATAAAGTTTCTTACCTGAAATCGTTAATTTTAAACAAAAATGATTACATTTCAAAATATATTTCCATTTTTCAAATTTTTTGTTGTTATGTATTTTAGAGTTTTACGTCAAAAATTGTTTTTTTTTTAATTACGAACAAATTAAATTTCAAAAATTAAAAAGTTTTACAATTTTACAGATTTTTAGGTTATGTTAACATATCTTACCTGAAATCATAAATTTAAACAAAAAACATTAGATTTAAAAAAATATTTACAATTTGAAAACCATTTTTTATGTCATGTTAGGGTTTTGCTTCGAAAATCGGCATTATTAATTTCAAAAATAATTTGATTTTTCAGATTATCATTCAGTCAGTAAATTCATAATTTCCATTCAATTTTAGTTTCTGCTTTTGTTGAGGATTTATATCGCAAATCGGCAATTTTAATTAAAATCATTGGATTTTAAAAAAGATAACAAATTTTTGAACAATCATCCTATGCTTACAATTTATCATGTTTTCGATTTTTAAACCTAAATTCGTCTAAGTGTAAAATTCAAATATTTTGTCAAAATTTGATCATTTCTTTGAAAATTAATACCTTAAAAAACTTAAAACCTTAAAACTTTACAAACTTTATTAAAACTTTTTGTTGAAAAAAATATATATATTAATTAATATAGTTAAAAAGTAATCTTTTACGTCCGAAAACTCAATTTTTTTCAAGATTTATCTTTTAAATAAAAAATTCATCTTTTTTGTCATGATCATAGTTAAAAAATTATTGTTCTCATTGAAAACTCATCTATTTCACTGAAAATTTATTGATTTTTTTTATTTGTATTTTTATGGTTAAACATTAATTTTTTAACTGAAAATTTAACTATTTCATTTTTTATAGAAGATGGACCTTTTTTAGTTAAAAAATCATGTGCTTTGTTGAACAATGCAATTATATAACTGAAAAATGATGTATTTTGTCAAAAACTCGTCTTTTGGTAGAAAATTGATCTTCTTAGTGGAAAATTTATATTTGTATTTTTATTATTATTGTATGAAGCGGTAAAGGAGGGGGAAGAGGTCTATTTATAAATTGATCCACAAATCCCGAGTTCTTTATTTGAATAACCTGTTCGTTCCGCAACACTGCTCCGACTCGGGTCGCTGATCAATCTCTCTAGCAATCACCCCAGGCGAAGAGCTTCACAAAGTCACCATGTAAAAGCCTCGTCGGCCGCAAAGCCCAATATAAAAGTTTTGATTTCATAATATAAATAATGTTTGAGCGGAGTACTGTAATCGATGGAAATAATCCGAATTGAAGTTTATCGAGCTTGAAGGCCTCGAAATTGGTAAAAAAATTTATATTTTCTCTGTGAAATTTGTTCTACTCCCGGGTTTGATTGCAAATGCGTCAGTTGTAAGTCAATTATCATCGGTTGCCAGTTCCAAAACAAATTAAAATATATTTGTTAGCTACTACTGTCAGTTTAATGGGAGTCACACCCCGATCCTTGTCGCTACATGTTTTCAGATACATGGTCATTAGATAACAGTATTTCGACGAGATATCAAAATGAGGTAATAAATATTGCAAAAAAATTCCTTCTCTAATTCTTAACTTGCTTTGATATCATACAATCTACTGACAAATTTACAACATCGCTTAAATTTTTTTTCGTTTTGTAAATAAAAAAAAGGTTTTTCAAGATGAATGTTTTTTAAATATTTTTGTAGTCACATAAATATTGAAATTACTTACAAGAAAAGAAGTATTATCAATTTGTTTTTAAACTTATGTAAATATAAATTTGATAATATTCCTGAGAAAAGTAGAAAAGATTTTTGAATATTTCAGATGTGTCAAAGAGAATTTACAAAATTTATTTTACAGGATTTTACAAAATATTAGGAAAATTTCTAGTATTCTTATAGGACATTTAGGAATTTTAGAAGTTTGGGAAAAATAAAAATATAAACCTTCAAAAATGCTTCCAAATTTTTAAATCTATTCAAAACCTCCTAAATTCTTGAAAATTTATTTAGTTGATTCGAATTTTTCTTAAAATTTGAAAAAATCATTCAAAATGCAAGACATTTTCGTTGATTTTTTTAATTTTGTATAATTAAAACAATTGTCTTCAAATATTTTAGATTCTTCTTTGAAAACTTTAGAAATCCTTTCAAATTTACTCTTAAGATTAATTTTTTCAAATCAAAAATTGATTTAAATTTTTCCTAGAAACCTAAAGAATTTTTTTGTTTTCTAGAAAACCTTAAAAAAATCTTAAAATACATCAGGATTTTTTTGGAAATATTATGAAATAATTAAAAATGTTTTATAATCTTTTTCAATTTGCTCTTTGAATTGATCAAGGGGAAAAAACCACTTGAAATTTTCCCATGAATCTTAAGAATACTTTTTGCATTCCTTTTGCATCCTAGAAAATTGAGTTTACATAAAATTTGTTTCCATCGTAAAAATTAGAAGAACTTTCTTGAAGTCTTTCATATTTTTTCCACGCATTTTAAAATCTTTAAGACTTGAAATCATTTCTTCAAAATTAAACCTAAATCATTTTAAAATTTTCCAGGAATTAAGATTAAAAAATTGAATGTGAAAATCTTTCAATATTATGATTAAAATGCTTCTAG
Source organism: Belonocnema kinseyi (assembly GCF_010883055.1). NCBI lineage: Eukaryota > Metazoa > Arthropoda > Insecta > Hymenoptera > Cynipidae > Belonocnema > Belonocnema kinseyi. The sequence continues at coordinate 35,693,095 of NC_046666.1, read as the reverse complement.
ATTTTTTGTTTTGAATTCTTCAAAATAAGTTTTTCTCATAATTTAATTCTTCTTATCTCTCGGAAAATTAAAAGAACCTTAGAAGTTATGATATGGTACCAAAATGTTAAGAACCGCATTCTTTTCCAATATTTAAAAGCCCTTAACAATTTAAATTTTCCATTTTTTGTTAAAAATTGATTTTTTTCAATCAAAATTTAATTATTTGGGTAAAAGTTCATGCACTTTATCAAAAAGCATTTTTTTGTTGGATACATATTTTCAAATTATAATTCATCTCGTTTGCTTTAAAATCATTTATCTCTTTTATTTAAAAATTACTTTTTTAACTAAAAATGTATCCATTCCAATTGAAGATCAAATTAACGGAGAAAAGTTGAACTACTTCGCTCAAAACTAATATTTTTGATTGAAGGTACATCTCTTAGATAGAAAACTTACTTGCTTTATTTAAAATTTATTTTTTCTTATTTAAATTTTTTTTACTGGAAATGAAACTTTTCCGTTTTTTGTATAAAAATGATCATTGTTAGTTGCAAATTCGTTTTTGTTATATCTAGAAAACTAATCTGAATGTTTTGAAATTTCCTCTGTTTAAAGAAAAAAGAAACTGCTTGGTTAAAATGTAACTTTTTTGTGAAAAATTCTGTTTTCGGGTTGAAAATTAAGTTTTTTGTTTAAAATTAATATCTTTGGGTTTAGGTGAATTTAAATTTACTTGACTGAAAAATTTTTATTTATTTTAATTAATGCGTCTTTTTGGTTAGAGAATTCCTCTCGATGCTTGTAAAATTGACTATATAGTTAAAATTTCATTTTTCGTTTTGTGTAAATACCAATTTTCGACTAAAAATTTAACTTTTCCATTTCTGCTGCAAAATTTTCCTTTATTAGATGAAAGTTCAACTATTTATTACAAAAATTATGTATTTCGTCGAAAAATTGTAATTTTTGGTAGAAAATATTAAATTTCTATTTAAAGAAATCGAGAAAAATGTAATTTTTAACAATATACGTGAATTTTGAAGTCTTTAATAAAAATCCAGCTGTTTATTTGAAAATTCAACAAATGTTGTTGAAAATTCATAGTTTTTGGTTGAAAATTCACTATTTCAACTTTGTTGAACTATTTCGTAGAAAATGTACTTTTTGTTTAAATTTAATATTTTGGTGTTGAAAAGAAAAATAGTTGAATTTTCTACCAAAAAGGTGAATTATTCACCAAGCAGATTAATATTCTACGATAAAGAACAAAGTTTCAATAAAATACAAAAATTTTCAAATAATTATTTGAATTTTCAACTAAAGAAATTAATTTTGAACCAAAAACATTAATTTTTAACTAAATACATGGATTTTCAACCAATAGGTGGAATTAGTGTCTAAGAGGAATAATTTTCTAGCAAAAAGATCAAATTTTAAGTTCAAAATAATAATTTTAGAAATATGCTAACAAAATATATGAGTTTAGAAGAAAAAGATTCGTCTAAAATAATAAATCATCCACCAAAAAGTGAATATTATTAAAGTAGGTTACAACTTTCTTAAATTATGTAAAATATTCCGTAAAATCCATAACAATAGGTTGAAAAATATACCGTGTTTTTTTTTAAGAAAGGATAATAGTGCGCCCGGAGCGCGCAGAATGTTTAAATGTCTACAAAAAGAAGTTAAGAGTTTTCGTTGAGAAATTGGTATTTATGAACCAAATGGAGTTATGGAAAAAACACTGAAACAGCTTGAAGGAGTGATATTTAAACTACAATTTTGTCCATCATCGCGATTGTTTATGAGCAAAAGCTTAGTTAATATTTGATCAAATATTCGCTATATCCAAAGACGTCCGTAAAAGGCTTGGGACTAAACGTGCACCTTTGAATTTGTGAAACAAATTTGTTTAATTTAATAAAAATATTAAATTTCTCTCTCAAATTTTTATTTTGAGGGCTAGCAAGGTGGACTGAGAATAGAGAGCTTTTTAAAGTTTTTTTCGCCCTAAGGCGCACTTTTTTAACTTTTTTCGGCCCTAGGGGACAAACGGCGATTTTCCGCCAGCCGGGCATAAATACGCGCATAAATACGCGCTTAGCGCGTCATTTTTCATACTCATAAAAAACATTGTCCTTGCCCTTCTTTTCTATTATGTTAAATAAAAACGCTAAAAATACAACGATGTTCTGATAATTATCACATCATCGTTGTATTTTAGAGCGTTTTTTAATTTTAATTAATATTAATTTTATATTTCAATTCGCCAATTAAAAATCAAAGAGTAATTTTATTTTAATAAGAGTTTTCCTATAAAGTTGTTATATTCTAAAAACATTTCTATTCAATAAAAACAGTTTAAAGAGTTTTCTGTATAAAGTGGAAACTCGATGTGATACTGTGAATTTCTTCCTCTTTAGAAGATTTTCACTGAAATTTCAGATTCTCGACTGCATAATTTATACACCTACGAGTCTGTTCCGCGCGCTGCATGAAAAGTGTTACCACATCGGGATACTCTTATCTTTGTGTAGAAATGTAAAATAGTGAATCTCTATTGTCACCCTGCCAGAATCGAACTAAAGTTTTTTGAATGTATGCAAATTTCAAATTCAAGAATAACACCTCCAATTTCATCACACTCAGAAAAATATTTGTCTTGAATTTAAGTAACCGTTTCTTTAACATAATTTTTTTTTATTTGACCAAACATAATTTTTAAATAAGGTAAATTATTTTAAATTAGAAAAAATTTTGAATGGAACGTCAAAAGGTTTTCTCTTAATCAAAGATATTTCTTGGCATAAAAAGAAATTTTTTAAATCAAAGAAACTTTTCTTTGGCTAAGATTCCATATGTTTCTTTGATTTAAGGAATGTTCCTTATATTAAAGAATTTTTTTTCTAAGTGCAGTTTTATTTTGTGGGAGTTTTCATTAAAATGTCATTTTCAGCCAATATAAATGAATTTTTAAACAAGTAGATTACTTTTCTAACAAAAGATGAATTTTTAAGAAAATATATAAATTTTTAGCTAAGTAGTTAGATTTTTAAGTAAAAAATGTAAGTTTTTAAACAAAAATGGAAAAGTAAAATTATTAGAAGAAAATGATTTTCACAAACAACAAAAAGACGAATTTTTAAACATAAAAACGAATTTTTTATCTAAATAAAAAAATTTGTAATAAAAGAGTTAAATTCTAGACAGAAAAATATATGACTTTTTAACAAAATATTTAAGTTTTATCCAAGCAAAGCACATTTTTAACAAAGAAATGTTTTTACTTTAATTTTTTATTTTTATACTAAAAAATATCATAAACAAAATGATCAATGAACAGGTTGAATGTTTTGACAAAAAAAATAATAGCTTTTAAGAAAATACTTAAATTTTCACCAAATTGTTAAATTTTCAAGGTAAAACGAAGAATTTTTCAGAAGAAAGTGTAATTTACAACAAAATAGTAGAATAATCTACCCAAAGAGTTGAATTGTTAACTAAACAGTTCAATTTTTAATCTAAAAAGATGAATTCTAAAACAAGTGGTTGAATTAAAATTAAATTATACTGAACCGAAAAAGATGAATTTTCAATCCAAACGGAAGAATTTTCTATCCAAAAAACGAATAATCAAAAAAAGGTTTGAATTTTTAACAAGCAAAAAAAGACTTTATCAAAATAGTTGAGTATAAGCAAATAGTTTAATTCTTAACCTAATGTTCAAGTCTTCAAACAAAAAATATTTAACTTCTACTAAAAATAGTTACAGTTTCAAACAAATACTTCATTTTCAGTCAAGAAAGATGACTTTTTTACCAAAAAAGATTATAAGAAGAATGTTTAATAAACAAGTTGAATTTTCTTACCAAAAAATATGCCTTTTAAACAAAACAGTCAAATTTGCAACCTAGAATGACGATTTTTTGAGGACTTGATTGCATTTTCAGCAAAATAGTTTAAGATTCCACTTAAAAAGATTCATTTTTTTGAGAAAAAAAATATTTTCTTTCAACAGTTAAATTTTCTACCAAATTATTACATTTTCATGTAAAGACGACAAATTTTTAAGAAGAATGTTGAATTTTCAAATAAATATTTCAATGTTTAATCTAAAAGATAAATTATCGACCAAATAGTCGAATTTAAAAAAGAAATAAATAAAAAAGACGAATGATCAACAAAATAATTTAATTTTCGACGAAAAACGATGCTTTTTCAATAAATAGTTGAATGTTCTACCAACAGGATGAATTTTTAATCCAAAACATCCAATTTTTCAGAAAACGATTGAGTTTTCAACAAAATAGTTACATTTTTAACAAGAAGGTTGAATTTTTAACTAATAAGTTGAATTTGAGCCAAAAAACCTTAATTTTCAAGTAAGAAAGATGTCTTTTTACCAAAAAAGACGATAAAAAGAAGATGCTAAAAACGAATTAAATTTTTTCACAAAAAAGTATGACTTATGGAAAACTAGTAGAATTTTTAAACAAAGAGTGTTAAAAATCCAACCAGACAGTCAAATTTGAGCAAAGAAAGATCCATTTCCAACCAAGAAAGATGACTTTTTATCAAAAAAGATGATAATAAGAATGTTCAAAAAAATTAGTTAAACCTTTTCGGCTAAAAATATTTCTTTTGGCAAACTAGTAGAATTTTAAAACAAAAAGTATTAAAATTCTACCAGATAATTCAATTTTAGCTAAGAAATATCTATTTTTAACCAAAAAAAATGATAAGTAGAATATTCAAAAAACGAGTAGAATTATTTCGTCAAAAAATATAAATTTTTGACAAACTAATTAAATTTTTAGATGAAGGGTTGAATTTTTCAAAAAGCAAGATTAAACTTAAATAAAACACACTTGCTTTTTCAACCCAATGATTAAACTTTCATGCTGAAGCCAGGATTTTTTTAGAATTCATTTGAATTTTCAAGAAAATAGTTCAATATTTTACCCAAAAAGATAAACTGTTAACAAGAAAGTAACCAAAAATGATGAATTTATAATCCCAAATGACAAATTTGCTAGCTAAAAAGACAAATGATCAACAAAATAGTTGAATTTTCCACCCTAAATGATACAGTTATTAAAAAATTATGAAATAATCTTAAAACTGTGAATGCGGGAATCTGTATTAAATTCTTATAGAGATTTCCACGATTTCTTTGAGACGGCCGGGAGTTCCAAGATTTCCGACTGCTCGCCATCAGAACTCACGTGGGATTTTACAGACTCGGCTAAACTCGGCGGCCTTCGGATTCAGTCGGCGGTTTGTTCCACGCATAGGATCGTATATTGGAATCCTCCCCACCACCTCAACTCTGCCCAGACTAAATCAGAGATTTCCGAGATTTCTCACGTTTGCCACATTGCGAAGAGATTTCCAAGAGTTCCTCCAAGAATTCTCTTGAGATTTTTCGAGCAGCAATATAAGATTTCTTAGTGAGTAACCCCGTGGAAAAGAGTACTAAGTCTGTATTATACTACAACTTTTAATATATATGGATTTTCTTGGACTAGCTAAAAAATTACGTAACCTGCAATGTTACGTAATTTATGAATGTTCCCTAACGGACTTACAGGGCTGCTTTTAAATGTAGAATGCAATTTATTAATTTTTTTTGCAAATCAGTCAAACTATTATTGTCTTAATATTCATTAAATCAGAAATATATTAAAATATATTTTCAGATTTGAAAGCAACGAGGAAACGCTTTCCCTGAACGTAGATTGCTCGAAGCAATGTTCTTATCATTCCTAGAAAAAGTACAGCTATTAAATCGGTCAATCGTTTACATTGCTAAGAACTCATTCCCAGAGCATTCGATAAATTCCTAGCTGAAGCTCGCGTCTTACGGTTCAAGCGTTTGCTGATAAATGGCAGCAAAAGAACAACGACTCATTTCAATTACTCTAAACATTGCAAGCAAAGAAAACCACTCGTTGCTTTCAGACAGAAAAAAAAATGAAAGCAAGAAGCTGCCTATTAAATGCTTAGACGTATTTACTCTGAAGACAAAAATTGGTGTGGTTCGAAATTCATAAAGTCTGAAAAATGAAAGCGTTCTTATAATTTATTTTTCTTGAAATCCCCAACCAAATTTAATCGAATCGCATTATACTAATATTGAGTTAAACATTTCTTTGATATGCACTAATACGAGGAAGATGTTTAGAGTTTAACGAAAGTGACACAACTCCTAAAAATGAGATCCAGCTGAATTGGCTTACCTGAGATTACATAGGATTACTCTGGATTACATAAACTTATGGTGGATTACTTTGCCCAAGCTAACCTCACGCGTAAGTTAATTCCTCAGCACTTCCTGCGATTACAAGTGGATTGGAAGTGGATTGGCAAATATTAAAAGTGGATTACAAGTCTATTGTTCGAGGTGACAAGTGAATTACTTAAGGTTTCAAGTAGAGTACATAGTATTACACCAAAGTACTTGGATTACTCTAGTTAATAAGTGGATATTTCTGAAGAAAACCGAATCTTGAATGAACAAATTATTAATTTTTTGCGAACATGAGTCGTCTTTGTGAAATCTTTTGGCATTTTTCAAATATTTTTTAAAATCTTTAAAATTTTTGAAATCTTTAAAATTTTTGTGAACTCTTTCTTTACACTTTGTTTGCGAAATCTATTGTGTCTGTTTCAAATCATTCAAGTCTTTTAAAATCTTCTCAAATGTGTTGAAATCTTTTTGAAATCGCATAAAATTTTTTAAATGCTTTAAAATTCTTGAAATGTTTTGAAATCCTTATGAATTATTTAAAGAAATTGTGAAATCTTCTCTAAGTATTTTGTACTCATTTGAAATCACTAGAATATTTGAAATATTTGTGAAATCTTTATGAAATTTATTGTGATCATTTAAAATCACTGGAATATTTGAAATCTTTGTTAAATCTTTTGAAATCTTATAAGAAATTTCGATATCGTTTAAAATATTTGAAATGTTATTAAGTCTTTGAAATCTGTTGTACTGTACCCTTGTTGAAATCTTTTAAGTCCTTGAAAGCTTTGAAACCTACGAAAACTTTGTGAAATTTTTTTAAACCTTTATAAAATCTTTGAAACAGTTTTGAAATGTTTCTTTAATCTTTGTTAGTGAAATCTTTCTGTTTGTTTGAAATTATTAAAATCTTTTCAAATCTTCTCAAATTTGTTGAAACCTTTTGAAATTATTAAAAATCTTTTAAATGTTTTGAAATATTTGGAATCTGGTGTACACCCTTCTTGGAATCTTTGAAATTCTTGATATGTTTTGAATACCTTAAGAATTCTTTAAAATATTTGAGAAATCTTTCAGAAATCTTTTGTAATCGTTTGAAGTCTTGTGAAACATTTTTAAATCCTTTAAAATCTTTGAAATGGTTTGAAATCCTTGAAATCTTTTCTACTGCACCCTTCATCAAATCTTTGAAATTCCCGTATTATTTGAAATCTTTATGAATGTTTTATGAAATCTTTGAAACTTTTGTGCAATCTTTTGACATCTCCTAACAAATTTTGAAGTTACTTCAAATCTTTGAAATCTTAAAAATCGTTTGAAAGTTTTAAAATCTTTGTGCAATGTTCGAAATCCTAGTAAACTATTCGAAATCTTTGTGAATTCGTTGGAATTATTTAAATTATTACAAATCTTAGTGAAACCTTTTTATATCTCCTACAAAATTTGAAAATTATTTAAAATCTTTCAAATGTTTCGAAATCTTAGAAATGTCGTTTAGTATACCCTTTTTAAAATCTTTAAACTCTTTTGTACGTTTCAAAATCTTTGTGAAATGTTTTAAATCTTCATTAAATGTTCGAATTAACATTGAAAGTTTGAACTAATAATTTTTTTAATTTCTAGGTTAAACACCTCAAGAAAAAGTGCCTTAAAATATCTTTATTTATTCTGAAATAAAAAAAAAAGATCAATTATATCTTGACGAATAAAAAAATTTTAAGTAGCAAAATTTTTTCTAAACGAGATGTTTCTTTGATAATAGGCTAAAAGATTTTAATTACTCTTCGCATTTCGATAAAACAACTGTTTAAAAAAAAAGAAAAAAACGAATAATTAAAATACAAGGTTTTCGTGAAAAAATCAATGAGATTTCCAGGTCTTGTAGGTTTAAACAAAATTTAAGGGGACTTCCAGGTTTTCAAGGTCACTAGACACCCTGTATTATCAAATCACAATAAAAAACATTTGTAAAAAATAATCACCAACGTTTCGGCGCTCATGCAGAACCCTTATCAAGGCAAAAAATAAATGAATAAAAAAACTTCCCGAGCAGGCAGGCAACAAAACAGCAACAAAATCACAATGCTCTCCTCCTGTCAGGAGAAAATTATCGTGTTTTTGTTGCTGTTCCCTTTTGCACGGGAAGTGTCTTTTTATTTTTTTGCCTTGATAAGGGTGCTGCATGAGTGCCGAAACGTTAATTATTTATTTATTTAAAAATGTTTTTTATTGTTATTTAATAATAATGAAAATAAAAAGACGAAAAAAATTTTAAAAAGAAGGAAGAGGATCTGGTTGATTGCCTTCTCATTTTTCTTTCCTCTTTTATTTTGTCAAAAAAAAAATATTTTTTATTTTATTTTTTAGGAAATTTTTTTTTATTTGAATAGAAAAATTTTATGGCGGATGCTGGATTCTTGGTTTTATTTTCAGGAATTCTGCGCATTAATTTGATTATTGGACGTTAAATAGGAGTTTTAATTCAAGTTTAATATCATTTAAATTTCTTTAATTTTTATTTTTACCGGTTATTAACAAATTTACTTGGATCACTCCAAGTTACGCTTGGATTAATCTAAATTATTCAATTTTGAAAAACAAAAGCAGTATAAAATTGAAATAAAAAAATTAAATAAAGTTGTAATTTCTTTTACTTAGAATTGATTGAATTGATTTAGAGTACCTTAGACCTACCCTAAATATTTAGAAGTTTGCCGAAAAATGCTGTATCTTTACCATAAAAATTATGAGAATTATTGCAAACTTAGAAAAAAAAAGTTGTTAAACTTTGAAAATGATCTTTTAGTATAAAAAATCACACGAAACATAAAATTCAAGTTTAATCCTCATAATTATTTCACTCAATAAGATAAAGAAAAAATAAAATGAGCTTTACACAATGGTCATAATCATTTATCAACAACCACCTCAACTTTAACCACGTTTGGTAGCAAAATAAAATTTGTTTCTTTACATATTTTAAACATTTATCGATAGGCCAAAACCTAAAGTACTTGTAACTGTAAAAAACTATTTTTGACCAAAGTGGGTTTTATTTAGTCATCGTTCTTAACACCTCAATTATGTTCCTTAAATTTATTAAATTTTTAACATTTTCACCAAATTTACAGGAGAGAAAAATAACGTTATTAACGTTTACTGCTTTCAAGTGGCTGCAGGGCTTATTTTAAGGAAATGTTAATACATATACTGCCTGGAGGGTGATTCACCCTGGCACATTAAAAAAAGCCATTAAACTGATTAAACTTATCATTTTCCAATGTAGGCCAGGAATTAGGGCAATCAGTATTTCCCGAGAAACGTCACGAATGTGTCACAAATTGCAGTAATCGGTTTTTCCAGAGATGTTTTGACAATATTTTGCGTAATAATTCGATAAATTTTTAGAATAAATCTCCCTTTCTTATATCAAATACTCAACTAAGTGCGCATATTATTCAATATATATTTTATTATCCATTGTCTATGGTTACGGAATTTTTCGTAAAGTTTGCCCTGCACAAGCTAGAAAAGGGGTTAGAATTCAGGAAAAGTCCATAACGTTAGCCCTGAACGACCTGAAAAGGAGTTAAAGTTACGGAAAATTCCGTAACTACAGACAGTGCAATTTTATTATTCATGACATATTTGATTACTAACTAAATATTTTGTTATTTATTATATACTGAAACTCGTACACTCCCCTGTCCTTAATACATTATAAAATTCTAGAAAAATATAGTTTTAAAGTTTTTTCCTATCTAGCGCTATTCTTCAAATTTTTGCAAAAATGTGTAAAAAATCCTTGAAGATTTTTTCTTAACAATACAAGTTCTTGTTGCGATGAATAATAAAAAAGGACTGATAAATTATGCTCTTCCTTATTTTTAGACACCAAAAAATTGTATTATTGAGAAAACATTCAATCTTAAAAGATTTTATCAATATTTTCGCTAAAAATATAAAATAACACGAGATACAATGATAGACTTTTTGTTAGAAAAAATGATAAAAATAGATGAAAATTTAGTATAATATCGTTTCAAAGCAGGGAAAACTTATAAAAGTTGCGAGAATTTAAAATTCACGATATCTGAGTTAACAAGTGAATTTAAAACGTCAGTCATACATTTTATTTGAAAGAGCGAAAACATCGTTTGAAGTTCTCATACAAAGCATATGAGAAATCTCAAACGACTATATGATAAATAACTCACTCCACCAAGAGAATTAGCCTTTAGAAGGAGGAACTAACGATACAAATTAAATACAACTGAATACATAAACACGCGTAAAATTAATATTTTTATTATTAGATACTTAATTTATTCACTACATATATAAATCGCACGCTTAATCGCTATGAAAAGTCGGAACGGCTGCGGCGAGATTCGAACCTAACTTACCTAAAAAGCACTAACGCATTCCCTAACAACTAAACCCCACGGCTAACTCACATTAAGGAATATTTTGCAAAAATTTCGGCCAAGCTGCGTCGCTTGAAAATTCAGGGCATTACGATTTTCAATGATTCAATTGACTTTCTATCAAATAGATTTTTTTAGCGGAATTGATAATGTTCTTGTATGAATAAGATTCTCTAATTTGATATCTCAGTAACTCATTATAATAAGCTTGAGTGTATTTTAATGTAATATTTTATAAATTGTACTCATTAAATTAAATATTATTATCTTAGTGTATAAATTTCGAGAGAAATAATTCCTAATGTTTTAAATACCATAGTAAACGAATGAATTCAAAATAAAAAAAGTTAACTTTGATTTAAGGCCATGTGATGAGTATAACAGCTAATCAAGTCAGCCCTAAGATCAATATTTTTTCACCCATATTGAAAAATAAAAGTTTAAATAACGCGAAAATTTTGTTCGGGAACTTTTAATAAATATTAAAGGATTGTTTGTGGCCTTGCAAAGAGTTAGAGGAAGAAAAAAGTTTATTTATGCAAACAATGATTATCGACAGACACATTTAGGTTTTACAGCAGAAGTTTGACTTTTAAGTTTTAACTTTCTCCGACGGTAATCATGCAATCTGTTTTACCCACAGACCCCTAGAAGTTCGAAGTTGTCTACTCGCTGCGCTAGTGCTGCTTTGACACAGCTGATACTAGAATGAAACGTACCTCAGACTAAATATGTTTATTTGCATTTCAAGTACAAACATTAGTTTTTGCATTATTCGTGCATAATGTTCGGGAGCGATTTTTGTCGTTTTTCCCCACTTTCATAAATATAAACCTCATAACTAGCCCATCGACAACATTGCAAATTGCCTGCAGGCATGATCATAGGAAACAAGGGACTAGGCATGCCATTGCGAGGGTGATGCAATGAGGGGGAGGTCCGCTACCTTTTGATGTTCCGCGACAAACATGGCAGCGCCTACATGTTTATATTTTCATGCACAGTTTGTCGGCAAAAATGCTCGTGCGCATAATCAAATGGCACATCGTAAGATGGCGGCTCTCCCCACTCATGGAATTCTCCCCCTCCCGTGGATTCAACTCCGCTCGCCAAAGTTAGGATGGCATGCCTAGTCCCGTGTTTCCTACGTCCATGCTTGCAGGGTTGGACGACAGCACGGTCGGTATTTCTCCAAAATAGTAATTTAAAAAAAACGTTTTTCAATATTCTAATTATTTAAGACCAGAAACACTTTCTTGCATTCCTTCTATTTATCGTGCCAAATTTTTAACACGATATGTTATTCCTTGTGGAAGTAAGTTGGGAAAGAAAACTTCCATTGGTGTTTCCTTCACAAGAAAATTTTTCTCAACATTTCCACCAGAACAAAGCAGAGAGATGGACCTTATTACCTCCTCTTACATTTCCCAAACTCTCAGAGCGATACCCGATTTCGTTTAGACGTAAGTTCGGAAAGAAAAATTGAACACCAGGTTTGGTCACGTGACCCTCTCGTCACATGGCCTTAAAATGTTGTGAATCATAACCTTTTGGCTCAACCGGAAAATGGCGGAAGCAATCGAGAAGCATTCTCAAACGAAACTATATGAAAAATCAAGAATAATGATTTTATAGTTTGCTAAGCGTTTCAGATATCTGACAACTTCATATTGACAATATCAATTTCTAAAATACGTTTTCGAGATTATGACATTCACTATTCTTTTTATTCAAATTATTTTCTGAAAACTCAGCAAAAGACTATCATTTTTTCATAATGTTAATTCTTCAAACGTAAAGATCCTTTAAAAACCAGAGATCGAAAATTTGGACGATTACATTACACTCATGAATGAGAATGTAAAAAGTCAAGTGAAAAAAATGATGGAATTTTGAATAAATTAACATTGAATATTTTCGCAAAAACCACCACCATTTTGTCTATTGTAAACTTTTAAAAATTTACCAATAAACTTTGAAATTGGACAAGAAATTATATCAGAATCAGAGGGAAAAATATAAATAACTATACTATATTAAAAAAACATCACAACCTTTTAACAAAAATTAGGATTATTTTTTTATAATCTGCGTTTTAATTGTTAATATTCTCATTCATGATAGTGTAATGTAATCGTCTAAATTTTCGATCCCTGTTTCTTAACTCGTAGAATCCGAAAATCATAAAATTGTATCACTGTCTGTTTGTCATAGAAAAAACAGAAGATAAACTTTAAATCGATTTCCGACGAAAGATTCTCTGCAACAAACATTAACTTCACAGGATAAATTTTACACAAATATCGGTGAAACTTTCTTTTGTTTTTCTATGAAAAATAAAAAAACTTTAGAGCTTTTTCAAAATTTGAAGAAAAAAAATTTTTTAATTAAAATTTTTTGTCAAAGCTTCTTATACATGGGCAGAATACTTGCAAATAATCAAAAAAAAATTTGTAAATTCGATGAAAGTTAGAAAAGTTATATACTTTTGAAAGTTTTGAAAATGTTCAGAAAAATAAATATTTTTCTAAAAGATTAGAAAATTTTCTTTTGAATTCATCACTAGATATCAAATATATTTAGAAACTATGTCAGTTAAATTTTTCGATTAGACAAAATTTAAAAATCTTGAGCTTTTTCAAAATTTGAGTAAAAATTTTTAATGAGTTTTATATATTTCTGTCAAACTTTATGATACGCGTCAAAAGAATTGCAAATAATACTAATGAAATTTTTAATTTCAATAAAACTTCAAAAAGTTATATGATTTTTAACATTTTAAAAATTATCTAAGAAAGGAAAAAAATTGTTTTAATAGGTTAAGAAATATCAAGCCAAATTTCTACTAGGTGTAAAATATATGTTTTTCGAAACTATTTTCATGGAATTTTTTAATAAGACAAAAGTTCCAAAAGTTGGATCATTTTCAAAAAAATACAATTTTGATTTTTTAAGAGATCCATAAGTTTAAAACGTTATTTTTAGTAGATTTTAACAAGATTTACAAATTATCTTCATGAAGTTGTTCAAGGGAATACGAAGAATTGAGCGCGAAGCGCGAGTTTCGTAATATGACTATAATCGTCAAAGCCGTAGGTGCTTTGAGAACCCTCTTTAAAATCAAATCGAAAAAAATTCAGTTACAATTTATGGCTGTAATTCCTCAGAAGTTTAAATCACAGTTTTCGATTTAAGTTATAGTGTTTACAATATTTGAAAAAGTTTATTTCAAGTGTGCCCATTAAACATACGGAAACGAGCGCGAACTAAAGTTAAATTTTGTTGCATGTAAAATTTCCCACTGTTAAAGTTTACATGCTATTCGGCGAAAGTTTATCTTACGATGGAATAAAAGTTGTCGTCTGCTACGGCGTCCTTAGCAGGAATGTGAAAAAAACTGCGTCAAGCTGAAGTGAGCACATTTCGGTGAAACGTGTAGAAACAATCAATAAAAAACACTGAAAAAAGTGTTCTCACTGATATATCTCAAGGTAAAAAATCGGAAATTATTTTCGATTCTTGTAAAGTTTATCTGACACGGTTAATTGTTGCAAAATGTTTTTACTAACCGTACTTTTGCGATTACTAATCACAGCCCCAGCAGATGAAAGCCACGTCAGTCGTATGTGTTCACGACTCACTTTTCAGACGGCTTTGCATTCTCACAAAATGATGATTTGGAATTAAATATCGTACATCACTCGCAGTGTTCACAGAAAAAATGAAAGATAAAGTTAACATCGATAAACCGGATAAACTTTACATGAATCGAAAATAATTTTCGATTTTTAACCTTGCCTGCATAATTTTTCGCCTTATAATCGTTCCATTTTTATTCGAGATGTAGCGAGGATTGCGACGCCAGCGCTATCTATCGTCGTTAAACTTCATTAAATTGGAGAGAACCGGGGATTCCCATCTGTCAGTTGCTTTTTACGCTTTTTGCTAAATGGTATTAAGCAAGTTTTATTTCCTTTGCAATAGTCTAATTTATTTCGGAGGAAATATATCAGTAAGAACAAATTTGTTTCGTGTTTTCTGTTACTAATTCTACATGTTTTACCGAAATTTGTTCACTTCCGCGTCACGCAATAGACGAGATCAGAATTATTCTCCTAACCTCAGTGAAACTTTTGCCAAAATATTTTTAATTTTTAACCGTTGCAAGTCTCACCTGAAACAAATGTTAACTTTTGTTTTTTCTGTGTTGTTTTAAATTTGGTCTCCCGATTTATAGATCGAATTCACTCATACGTTGCCGTTTTCCCATTGCTGCTAAGAACGTTGTAGCAGACGACGGCTTTTATTCCATCGTAGGATAAACTTTCGCCAAATGGCATTTAAACTTTAACAGCGGGAAATTTGATATGCAAAAAAATTTAACTTCAGTTTTTTCTGTGTTACAAATGTCTCTTCATGCGGGGATGAATTTTTGCAGGGTGTCTTTGTCGCCCCTAACACTATTAATGAGGTAGTATAATATTTCATAACTTATTGCTGGCATTAAGAGGATTCTCTACTGTCTTGCAATTAAATTCGTAATAATGTGCAGTGGTTTACTAAAACTAATAAATGCAATACTCCAGATTACAAGTGGATTGCTAAGGATTGCTGTTGAATTCCGGGGATTAATCCAGATGACAATTATATTATCTAAGATTACAACTGGATTATTTAGTATTGCCATGAATTGGCAACTTTTTTAAATTCTGCCAAGAACCAAGGGCCATTCTGATACAAAAAAAAACATTTTGTAGAGGTGTCATTTGAGAAGAAAATAAAAAAAGTATGTTTTAAACCACCAAAATATGTATATATAGAATGAACTATATTTCACTGAACTTTATCGCACTAATATTACAGAGTAGGACAAACGTAGTGGTCCCTGGTGACCACAATGTGGTCGTTCGTTCCTTTGTGCCTTTCGTTTGTTCAGATTCAACGCCAGGCTCACTCAGCTAATAAAATCCGACAGCTTCTTCTCTGTTTGTCCATTCTTAAACTCAGAGAGACATTTCACCGCACCATGTGGGTGTCTAACAGGTTTCTACTATTTTATTTCAAAGTTCTAAACTTTTTTTTTTGCGAAATAGTTCCAATTTCAAATTAATAATAATAAGCTTTTAATTTATTTTGTATGCTAAATATTAAATAGTGTCGACCAATGGTCTATTATTTTTGGAGAAGGAGAAAAAATTCGCCTCAGTCAGGATTTGAACCGGGAACTCCACTATACATGAGTGGGCACTATTTAATGTAAAATTTTATTTTAAATTTAACTAAAATTTTTTTCAGTTTTACATGAAGTTCGGATTCGTTTAATTTTCAACCTCACGTAGTAGAAATGCTTTCCTTTTTAATGCTTAACATTTAAAATTAACTTTTATTTTAAACTTTCTTTTAGCATAATCCAAGCATACATTTTTGTAATTGAAAAATTTGTAAAATCAAATTTAGTGTTATATTAATTTTTCATCTAATAACACTTTAAAATTCTAGAACTTTAGAAACTTTGATTTTTAAACATTCAATATAGTTTTAAATTGTCAAAGTTCAATCGCTTCGAATTAAAACATATTTAAATTTGAAAGTTTTTAATTTCAAATAATTCAATTTTTACTGTTTTTAATAAGAAATAATGCAATTTCAAATGTTTTGAATTAGATTCTAATATGAAATTATTTACTTTTGGACATTTCAATATTCCTATTTTCAAAATTTCACACTAAAATAATTTTATTTTAACTTTGAATGAGAAATTTTTCAATTTTAACCCTATTTTAATCAAATTTTCAAAATTTTATTTCAAAAATTTTAAACGCTTTTATTTCGATATTATTAATTAATAATTATTGTCTTAAAATAATTTTAAAGTTAGCATTTTTGAATAACATTGGATTTTTGAATAATTTATATTTTTTAAGTTAGGAAATAAAAATTCAAATATGTGAATGCACACAAGATAGTGTGGAAAAGTTGTCAGTTTGGAAAATAATCGACGAAAACAATTTTTAATTGGTAAAAATATGACTTGTGAATCGAGGTTTCGTATTTTATACCATTTTTTTAATGAGAAATTAGTAACAAAATCCAAAAAACGAGTTTTTTGCAAATTAAAAAAAAAACAAAACATTTTTCAATTTATAATCTTGAAACATCCTTCAATAATAAAAATGTACTTACAAAAAATACACTAGTTAAAAAAAAAAGTTTTCATATGATTTTAAGAAAAAAAAATATTACTGATGACTTGATTTGACTTGAAAAACATTATTTCTAATAGAAAAATGTTAAAATTTACAAATTTAAAATTATTTTAACAATGTTTTAGACAATTGAATTTGTTTCTACAATAACTTATTTTTTTAACTGCTTAAATTTTAATAATTGATTGCTGTTTTTCGTGGGAAAACCATTGTCTACATCTCTACTATTTCAAAATGTGAAAAAAATATCCATGACTAAGATGGTTAAAAAAATTGGTTTAAAACCATTTTTTAAACAAATAATTATGTTTAAAGGTTATTCAATTATTTTCAAAAATGAAACAGTACACTTATGGGAAATTTTTCTCGAAAAAATAAGCCATGATTGATTAAAATTCAAACATTTTTAAAACCGGTAATAACCGACGGATGCATTTGAATTTACTAGAAGTATACTCGCATTTGCTTGTACGCTTGGCCAGGGGAGAAGAAAATTGCAGAAAACCACCTTTTGAGTTCAGCCGACCCATAGAAACAAATTAATCAGAGCTTCCTAATTCATATTATTATTTCCTGTTTATTTAAATGATATACCGTTAAACGGGGCGAAGCGGGGCAAAAATACGGAGAAAGCCAGACATAAAAAATCTAGAATTTCGCGAATTGTATTGAATTCTTTGTTATGTTGAAGCGATACCATCGAAATCTTCGAATTTCATGACTTTCTATTTTTCTCTTTTAATAAACAGCAGGTGTCCCATTTTACCCCAAATGCAACGCTTTACCCCACATATCCCGCTTAGCCCCGTGTATTTGTAATCTCAGTTTCTGGAATTATTTTCTGAGATGAGAGTACACTATCTTTGAAGATAGGAAAATCTAGATTTTATGGCATCAATGTTTATATAAGAAACTAGGTTTCGCGGGTGGGAAAGTGTTTTCTTTGATCAGGTCTGTGAATAGTGTTAAAGCCGATAAAGTGAAGGTAAATTGCTCGGAAGCGAGCACGATGCCCATTATTTCAAACGATAACGAGAAACCTGACGACATCAAGTAGTTTCGAAGAGATCCTCTTCACCCTGATATTTTCCTAAAATGCCACTTTACCCCGACTGTAATTTGCAACCAGCAGCCGTCTTTGTTGATTCTGCATATTATAGTTTCACTCCCAAATGGGATTTTTCATCAAATTTGTAACTCAAAGGGGAAAAAGTACGGTTATTCAGAGAGGGTGGATGCAGGGCGGGGGTGGAGGGAGTCACGTTATGAAATTATGCGAGGTAACCTTAAATATTCCATTTTTTTTTGTTGAAAAATTATTTATCTTTGATAAAAAAAATTGAAGGATTTGCTTGACAATTCATCAATTTGAGTAGACGGTTAATCTTCTTGATAAAAATATCATCTTCTTGGTTTGAAATTCAAACCTTTTGCGGAATGTTGAACTCTTCTGTTGAAATTTTTTTCATGATGCATCATTTTATTTGAAAATTCATTTGTTTGTTTGAAAATTTAACTATTTTGTTAAAAAAAAATTTTTTCATTTTCTTAAGTGAAAATTTCACCATTCCATTTTTAGTTGAAAATTTATATTTTTCAAGTTTAAAATTCAACTATAGGGTTGAAAATTCACTACTATTGGTAGAAAATTAATTTTCTTGGGCAAAAAAGAATCTTTTTGGTTTAAAATTATATTCTGGTTGAATATTTAACTCGTTTGTTGAAATTACATTGTTCTTTAAGTTTAACATTTTAGTTGAAAATTCATGTCTTTGGTTGAAAACTGAACTATTTTTTTCATAAATTTTTTTTTGAGAATTAATGTTTTTAATTAAAAATTTAACTATTCCATTTTTGGTTAAAAGTTTATATTTTTTATTAACAGTCAATATTTTCTTGAAAATTCATATTTTTGTTGAATTCAACTGTTTTTATATAAAGATAAAATATTTTTGAATGAAATATCAACTATGATATGTTTCGTTGAGAATACCACGTTTTTTGGTTAAAAAATCCACTAATTGCTTTCAAAATGCATTCTTTGTAAAAAAAAATCATTTTTCTGTTTGAAGATTTATTACTTTAGTTTAAAATTCAACAATTTGGTTGTTAATTACCTTTTAGGTTAAAATTTCATACTTTCGGGTTAGAAAATCAACTACTTGTTAGAGAATTGACCTTTTTGGTTCGAAATGAATCTTTTTTAGTTCAAAAATCGTTATTTTTGGTAGACAATCAATCTTCTGTTCAAAACATAATTTATTTGGTTAAAAATTTAACAAACTGTTTGAAAAGTAATTTTTTTTTGTAATTTTATAGTTTTTAAAGATTCCTCAATTGAATATAAAATCATTCTCTTTAGTTGCAAATTCAAATATTTTAATAAAAATTAGTTTTTTTCTTTGTTTGAGAATTAATTCTTTTAACTAAGAATGTAAAAATTCAATTTTTGGTTGCAAACTCATATTTTTAAATGATAATTGATTTTTTTAGTTGAAAAGTCAACTACATTTAGTTAAAGATGCATGTATTTTATTGAAAATTTGTCATTTTCTGTAAAAAATTAATCGCTTTGCTTGCAAATTTCTCCTTTTTGGTTAAAAATTCAACTGTTCGATTGAAAATGAATCAATTTAGATAAAGATTCAACTAATTCTGTTGAAAATTTGTCCTATTTGGTGAAATTCAACTATTTATAATATAAAAAACAAACTTTTTTGGTTGAAATATCAAATATTACTAGATTTTTCAGATTTTTTTTAATAAACTTCTTGGCGTAAAGTTGAACTACTTCGTAAAAAAATCTTTCTTTTTGTTTGTTAAACATTCTAGCTTTCTAGCTTCAAGATTTACTTTCTTATTAAAAATTCACCTTTTTTTGGTACAAATGTCAACTTTTTCTTAAAACCTTTGACTTTTTAGCTTCAAAACGCAACTTTGTTGTTGAAAAATAGGTAGAAATTTCAACTATTTGGTTGATAATTAACTTTGTTGATGAAAATTCATATTTTCGGGTTCAAATTTCAACTGATTCGTAGAAAATTTGGCTGTTTGGTTGAAAATTGACTTTCTTGTTGGAAAATCAGTTGTTTAAAAAATAATTTTATCATTTGAAAATGTAACTATTCTATTTTTCCAGATTCAAAATTGAAACTCTTGTTAAAAATTCATCTTTTTCGGTGCAAATGTCAACTTGTTCCTAAAACTTTCGACTTATCTGCTTCGAAACTTAACTTTATTGTTGAAAATTGGTAGAAAATTCATCTATTTGGCTAAAGATTCACCTATTTTCGTAAAAATTGTTTGTGTTTTTATTGTTAAATTCCGTTGGTACAATCATTCTGTTTTGTATTCGATAAGTAATTTTTTAATCTAAAAATATAACTATTCCAATTTTCGTTAAAAACTTTTTTTTAGTAGTAAGTTGAGCTATTTAGTGAAAAATTGATAACTTTCTTGGTTGAAATATATCTTTATTGGTACAAAATTCATCTTTCCTAAATAAAAGTAAACTCTTCTGTGGAAAATTCTACTTTTTGGGGTAAAAATGCAATTACCTTCTAAGAAAATGATACTTTCGGCTAGAAAAATTAACTATTTTGTTCAAAAAATCCAACTTTTTTTTTAATTTGTCTTATTCGCCTGCAAGTTTAACTATTTGGTTGTTAATATAACTTTTTGTTAAAAAATTAGAGTTCTTTGATTAAAATCTGATAATGTTTTATTGAAAATGTAATCTTACGAATTCAGATCGTTTTATAGGGAATTTAATATGGTATCAAGATTGAATTTATTTGAAAGAATTTACCTGTTTTGTTGAAAATTCGTATTTTATGGTTGAAATTTCATTTTTTCTTGGTTGAAAATTAGTTTTTTCGTTGGAAATTTGAATGTCTTGTAAAAAAATCGTCTTAGGGGCTGAGAAATTTAATAATTTGATTAGAAGTTCAACTATTTTTATGAAAATTTGTATCTTTTCTTTAGAAATTGAACGGTTTGGTAGAAAATCTTTATTAGTGGAAAATTCAAATATTTTGTTGAAAATGCAAAATATATCGACTTGAAATCTTAGAATTTGAAGCGTATCATATTCAATTTATTAAATTATTATGAATCCATTATTTTATATAACAATCATTGTATTTAAAAGAATTTATTTCGCTATTTTCGTGAAAGAAAACCCTATTTCTTCCTTAGCTCTTCATATATTTGAAAAATATACCGAAATATCTTTATCAGACATCAAAATAAAGCCTGAAGTTCTCTTTTCTTATTTGAAATCCAATCAAATTTGATTGATTGAAAAATTCTGTTCCTCCAGTTTTCGACAATCGACAGAGACAAACCATGAAAAGGTCGATGGATCACGAGTTTCACATTTCAGTCTTTACACTTTTCCACCTATTTTTCTCTCCACTTCGTAGACTTTTCCGTGAGATGCTAGCTGGGAAGTTGACCTCAGGTGATTGGTGGTGGAACCGTTTCGTCAGTCAGAAAAAGGGAAAACGATGACAAATGGATTTTTCGTCTCCAGACTATACTTCTAAAAAATTGCATTTTCTCCTTCTTTAAAGATAATTTCTTTTGTCTCTTTGTGAAAAAGAAACAGTTTGAGATGAGCTGATCTCCTTTTGATTTATTACCAATCTGGGTTGGTTTAGCACATCCATGTACGTTCAGCTAGTCCCAAATATTATTTTCTTGAAAATAAGAAATCTTTCTCAATTAACAAAAAAATTCTTCAGTTGAAGAAATTATTCCTTCAATTTGTTTTCTTCAATTTAAGAAAAATATTCTTTTGACTCAAAGAAATTACTATACAAAGTTGTAAAAATAATTCCCTCGAAGTAATTATTTATTTGTATTTAGGAACAAATTCGTTCGTGTTTTGCGTAAAAAGAATGACTTTTTGCATAAAATCTTGTTGCATACAAACTTAAATACTTAAATACTTGAATAACTTGAATATAAAATCTTAAATTAGAGAGATTAAATTTCTCCACGAGGAAGGTTGGATTTCTTAGAGGCTCATTCCTGACTCAGCAGGACATTTGAACAAGTGTGTTTTTAAATACAAATTCTCAGCGACTTTTTGCAGTTTTGCAATCTAGCATATCTATAGTTTTTCATTTAAATAATTGGAAAAAACAATCTTGTATTATTACAATGAATAAAGCATGTGCGATTAACCTAAGAACGGAACTTTTCTTTTCAAACACTCTCAGACGTTAAAAGTTTCCGATGTAAAAATGTTTAAGGATGTTCTAGGTGTACCTTCAAGTTTAAAATGACCTAATCTTTAATTTCGTTTATAATATTGACAAAAAAGTCTATTGAGTATTGCAAAAAATTTTAGAAAATAAATCTTAGCATCAACAATAAAAAAAGTCAAATTCATCATTGCTTATTAAAATGTATTTAGTCACATAATTGTGTTTTATCTTCTGCTTTAGGCAAAAATCGTATTTTTTATTCAACTTTAATTCACAAAAGTTCATCCAGTTTCCTAAAAGGTTCTTTAAAACTTTAGGATTTTAAGTAAAATAATTTCAAGAATTATTTTTATTAGATTTGTTGAATGAATAAAAATATTTTACAAATATCTTATTTTACAGATATTTTGCAAATATCATTGTTTCCATTCTTTGACAATGCTAGCTGTATACGAATCATAATCTTTTGAGGTATTTATAGAAACATATTTGGAAAAAGGAGAAAAAATTTAGAGCCAATTAAATAATATCAAATCATTTCTTTGGTTAGACTGGTTGAGTGAATAAATATCCATTGGCTTCTAACAGTATATTTGTTTTTTTTTACATCATTTAATGACGCATTTCGATATTCGATTTCGGTGCTAGATGTGTACAAAATTATTTCAAAACCTATCTATATCTATATTTCCTATTCTCTTTGAGCTATTGTTCACAAAAGATTTGTGTCGTTAGAAAAACCGATATTTTACCAATCTCATTGTTTTTAATCTTTAACAATGCTAGCTGTGTATGAATCATAATCTCTTTAACTATTTGTAGAAACATTTCTAGTTCTTAATGATGTTTGTTTAGAGCCAATTAAATAATTTTAATGAAAATAATTTCAAAACATTGTTTTGGTAATACAGGTTTAACGTAGCGCTTCAGGCCAGATCTGTATCCTCTTCAACATTATTGTTTCAAAATATTGTTGAAGCTAGAAAACACGATATTTTACAAATATCACTTTTTTCCTTCTTAGAGGATGCTACATGTGTAGAATTCGCAATATCTTTAAGCCTTTTGTAGAAATCTTTGCAAATGTTTATGATTTTTAAGGCCAATTGAATTATTTCAAAAATTATTTTGATTAGTTGATTGAATGAATAAATATCTATTAGTGGCTTCTAACATTATATTCGTTTGTTTTCGATGCTGTTTAATGCCATGTTTCGATACAGATATGCATCCTCGACAAGCTATTATTTACAAAAGCTTTTTGAAGTTAGAAAAATCTATATTTTACAAATTCCATTGTCTCCATTCTTTAAAAATGCTAGATGAGTCTAAACACTAATTTCCTCTTGTATTTTCTAGAAGCTTTAGCAGTTGCTCATGATGTTGTTTGTTTCAAGCCAATTAAATAACTTTAAGTAAAATAATTTCAAAACATTATTTTCGATAGACTGTTTATATGAATAAATATCTATTAGTGGCTTCTACCAGTATATGCGTTTATTTGTTGATAATGTTTCACAAAAAGTTTTGATACAGATAGGTATTCCTTTTTAAGTTATTGTTCACAAATTATTGTTGAACTTAGAAGAACTGATTTTTTTTACAAATATCGTTATTTCTATTCTTGCACGATACTAGATTTGTAGAAATCGTAATACGAGGGTAGTTCAATAAGTCCTTAGAATGAAGTATAAAAACAATTTTTTTTGGTAAATTTTTTTTTATTTTTCAACATAATCTCCTTGGAGCTCTATAC
>NC_046666.1:35657828-35669158 GCF_010883055.1 Belonocnema kinseyi | reverse complement strand
TATCTAGTCGGGAGTGGTGCTGACTGAAAACAGATGATTTGGAGCGATTCGCGCGCCATCTGTTGGTCATTCTAAGGACTTATTGAACTACCCACGTATCTTCAAATCTTGTTAAAATATTTACAGTGGTTCACGATGTTATTTGCTTACAGCAAATTTAATAATTGTAAACATTATTTTGGTAAGACTTGTTAAATCATAAACATGTAATATTAGTTTTTACCAGTAAATGCGTTTACTTGCTGATGTTCATTAACAACGCATTTCGATATAGATCTGTACCCTTTTCTAGTTATTATTCACAAGAGATTGTTGAAGCCAGAAAAACCGATATTTTACCAAAATCATTGTTTCCATTCCTAGACGATGCTAGATGTAAAGAAATCATAAACTCTTTAAGTCTTTTGTCATAACCTTTCCAATTGTTTAAGACCGATTAAATAATTTTTTTCAATCATTTTGGCTAGACTGGTTAAATGATAAATAGCCATTACTGGCTTCTACCAGTATATTCTTTTATTTGTTGATGTTCTTTAACAATGCGTTTTGATACAGATCTGTATCCTTTTTAAGTTGTATTATTCAGGTTCGAAATAACTGCTTTATAATATGATTTAGAAAATTCACGAAAAAGGTCCATTGATAATTTATTCTAAGATTTATAATTTTAAGAAAAATTATTTCCAAAAATTATTTTGCTCAGTCTGGTTAAATTTCTTCTATCGGTATATGCGTTATTATTATTTTTTTTTAACGATGCGTTTTGATACAGACATGTATCACAAAAGATTGCTGTAGCCAGAAACCCCGATTTTCGACAACTATCATTGCTTCCATTCTGCTAATAACTGCATTTACATAAAGAATTAGGACCTCTGCCATTTTTTATTATTTACGCCTTTGGGTCTATTCTAAAAATTGTTAAGATAATTAGTAAGACTTTTTTTGTCCATTTTATAAATCAAGTTTAAGGTTAAGTAATTTTAAAGTTAACGTATAGTTTCTTCATGAGGGAAGAGGAATATCTATCCAGTAGACGAAGCATTATCCTGTTTTTATCGTTCGCTTGCTTTACACGTTATCTCCGGAATCGATTGAAAGCGTCAATGTCACTGAAGCTCTAGTAATTACAGATTCAATGACTCGAATCGTGAACTGTACCCGTAAATCCATCCACAGAGAGAATTTCGAAACATCATTCAATTGAAAACAGAACACGTTCGACAGGATTCACAAAGTCTAGTGTTTTTGACTTTAATTGTATTTTCGGATGGTTTTTTACGAGGTCAAAATTTCCAGTGTTCTGAACGCTACCACTCAAAAGTAACGCGTTATAGTTACTGTTAATTTTTTTTTTAATTCAGAATGCATAAAGGAGCATCCACATATTACGTGAGCTATTTTCAGTAATTTTTAACTCCCCCTCCCTGTGGTGACTATAAAATATATACAATATATAAATGGAATTTTATAAAACCGTCAATCGAACAATGAATAATAAGTTAAAACTAATTGATACTTGTATAAGAATACTTTTAATTAAGCTCTTGAGAATTTGTTTTCATTTCAGAACATTAATATTATTTAAAGATTAACTTAGATAAATATTAACATAGCAGATTGGGGGCCAACCATAAACTATTTCCCCCTTTTTTAAAGAACTCTTATATTTTGCAGTTATCAGGAAGTTTCCTCTTTTCCCACTTTTTCGCGAAAATTTGAACGTAATGAATAGAACCCAATAAGAAAATTCAACTATTCTTGGTTCAAAATGTTTCTTTCTTAAACTCTAGCATTATATTTTTGGTTCGAAATTTATCACATTTGGTTAAAAATTCTACTGTTCTGTAGAAAATGTAATTTCTTTATGGAAATACAACTGTTTTGTTCAAAAGTAACTTTTTTACCTGAAAACGCAAATACTTGTTTAAAAATTTAACTACTTTGTTAAAAATTCATATTTATGGTTAAAGATTGATCTCTTCGATCAATTTTGCGAGCGAAAATTTAACAATTCCATTTTTGGTTTAAAGTTGACATTTTTTATTAAAAAATTTATCTCTGGTGAAAAATTTGAATATTTTGCTGAAAATTCGCCTTTTATGGTAGAAAAGTAATCTTCTTGGTTGAAAATTCATTACTTTTGTTTAAAAATGAAACTGCTTGGTTGAAAATTAATATGTTTTAATTAAGAATTCAACAATTTGATTGAAAATCCATCTTTTTTAGTTTATTTAATTGTTTTTTTATTTAAAATTAAAATCCCCCTTTAATGAAATAAGAACGATTACATTGCGAATTCATTTTTATTGTTAAAAAATCAACTTATTGGTTTAAAGTTGAACTACTGTGTACAAAAATGAATTTTTTGGTTGAAGTTTAAACTGTTGTAGAAAATTCATCTTTTGGGTTTGAAAATTCAAAAATTTTGTGAAAAATAAACTATTTGTTTAAAAATTAATTTTCCTGTTAAAAATTCATTTTTTTTTGTCGAAAATTCAACTACTTTGGAAGAAAGTAAAACTATTTGGTTTAACTGATTAACTATATAATTTTCTTTTGTTAATAATTCATGTTTTAATCTGAAAATGTAGTTATTCTATTTTGGTTTGACATTTTTCCCTTATAAGTTGAAAATTCAACATGTTGGGATTAGAAAATTAAATTATTTGGTTCATGATTAAAATTTCTTTTTGAAAATTCATCATTTTGTTTGAGGATTCAAATATTTTGTTACAAATTTGTCTTTTTCATTTGAATTCAATTAGTTGCGAAATAGTGTTTTTGTAACAAATTAATTTTATAAACTAAAAATTTAACTATTACAGATATGGTTCAAGACTTATCTTTTCCAGTTGAAAATTCAACTATTTGGTTCAAAATTCATGTATTTTGTTAAAAATTCGTCATTTTAGATTAAAAAATCGATCTTTTATGGTAGAAAACTCATCTTTCTTGGCTAAAAATGTATCAAAAATTATATTTTGCAGCTGGATTTGAAAAATCTTTTTATACCTCGGAGGGCTTTTTATTAGTAAAAATACCATACAAGAAAAATTATTTCAGAAAATACAAAATTAATGATTTGTAAAACTTACAGGCTCCTTTTATTTTGGTTACCTAGATTTATCGATTTTTTTCATGGTCTATTTTTATTAATAAACAGTCCTCAAATGTCATAATAAATTATTTCCAAATAGTTGAAAAAGAGATAAAAAGGGACGCAGTATATTAAAAAAAAAAATTTCTATTTTTTAAATTAATTTTTGTCCACGGTATTTTTATCGCCAGTCATGTGCCCACGGATATAGCCAAGATGATTTAAGATAAGCAGGAAAACGATAAATGTGAAAAATACAAAACTGAATTTTCGGAAGTCTTTTTTTTTGTTACATGAGATTTTGAATTTTTCAGTTTTCCAAAAACTTTGTTGTTTTCATTTATGATTTTCCAGATTTATCTATTTTTTTCTAATGTACATTTAGCACTAGGAAAAGCTGAAATTACGATTGCATCATTCATTGAGATTTTAACATTGTTTATCAAAATTAAGGGTCCATTAAACATAAATTATGGCCTAGAGAATATTAATTCAAAACTTATAAAAATTATGAGAGAGTTTTAACACTCAAATAAATTTAAAAAATTAAAATACCAGACAATACAAAAACTATCAAACTAATAATTTTTCAAAGCACATTTTGTTAACGTGCAAGTTGAAAGGCGTTCATCAATTTTTTTCGGCCCACCTTACTAAGTAATTAGAATAGTTTAAAACAAAATAATCAAATTGAGTAATGAGTGGCAAGTTAAAGAGAGATAATAAAGAAAAAAATTCTCTACTCAGGCGTAGCTATCGGGGAAGACGATTTGCAAACCTCGTCTGGAGTTGGTTCCAGTCGGTTCCTGGCTTTAACTGTCAGCCATGGGCAATAGGCTTCTCATTTTTATTTTTACAAATTGTGTATTCAACGTCATCAGAAATGAATTATGCGCTCTACAGTTAGAGCTTAACCAGGCAATTATTCATAAATTGTAAAAAGAGGGTATTGTTGGAAATAATAATAATAATAATAATTTGCCCCTGGCTGTTTCGTTCTTCCAAGAGGCAAAGAAAAGCGAAGCCCTTCGGGGCGCCTAGCATATGAGGACATCTATCAAGATCAGAGAATAGTAATGAAAAATAAACATTCACTTTCTATAGTAATTTGACAGATTTATAATAAACTTTTTATACCTTTATTCGCTTCTAAAATAAATGAGATTTGAAAAATTATCGAATTACAGATTCAGAAGCAGTAAAAATATGACGATGAATGTTGTAATAAAATTATTTTTTATAATAGGGAGCGTTCGCAATTAGATATTTCCGAATTCAAAAGCCATTTTTTCGTTGGAATAACTGTATTTGTTCAATGTTTTCCAATTTTTAAATAATTATAATTCATTTTTCATTTTAGCGAGGGATTCACATCCTTTTGGAAACCCGCCAGAAAAATTGAAAATATTTTTAAAAATGACTTTTATGAAATCGACGAGATAAGAACATTGGTATCGTTCTTTTTCTTCTAAGATTTAAATTTAAAGCAAAATATTAAATTTTTAAGTGTTGAAAATTAAAATAGTTCAAATCAAATTTTCAATAATAATCAAGTTAATATTGCGCTTTAAATACCAATATTAGAAGGAAAGTAATTATACCCATATCCTTACTTGGACCATTTCCTAGAAAAACGATACCTATCATGTAAATTAAAGATGAGATTGAAAAAAAAAATATTTTTAAAAAATAATAATTTTTAAAAAATGCATTTTTTTACGATAAAATATTTTATATCTGGACAATCTGTAACTTGAAGGATTTTTATTCTACTTTTTTCATACCTTTTTATTAATTTCTAAGAGAATCGAGATTTTAAAGACAATCTGGATTCAAAACCAATAATGTTGTTTTGATGAATTAAAATGAAATTTTTTTAAACATTTTCTTGAGATTTACTTTCCACTCGTTTTTTTAAATCGATTTTTTCAAGTTAGCATTTTTTCAAAATTGAATAGTTTTACTATAAAGCTTCTTTTTGAAATTGTAGGGAATCATTGAAAATTTTATTTTTGTTTCGAAATTCATCTCGTTTGCTCACTAATTCTGCTATTTGGTTAAAAAATGTATTATTTCGTAGAATATTTCATTATTTGATTAGAAAGTCATATTCTTTTTTTTTTTTTTAATTAAACTTCTCTGTTAAAAATGTATCCTTTTGATTAAAGATTAATGTGTTTGGTTGAAAAATTAACTATTCCATTTTTGGGTACACATTGAAATTTAAAATTTAATAATATTTAACCTTTCATAGTTGGAAATTCAACCATCTGGTTAAAAATTGACGTACTTTGTTGAAAATTCTTTTTTTTTGTAGAATATTTATATTCTTGGCTAAAAACTCACCCTTTTTATTTAAGAATACAAATATTTAGTTCCAAATTGATATATTTCATTGAGAATTAAACTATTTTGTTGAAAACTCATATTTTTCGTTGAATATAACTGTTTTTTATTATTTGAAATAAAATCTCTTTTCGATAGAAAAATTAACTACTTTGTTTGAAATTAAACTGCTTTCTAAAGAATTAACTTTTTTCTTTTGTTTCAAGATTCATAATTTCGATTGAAAATTTATGTTATCGGTCGGAAATTCAAGTGGTTTGGGAAAATTCATCTTCTTGGCTTAAAAATTCAGAAATTTGATAGAAAATTAACCGATTTGGCTGAATAGTCACCTTTTTCTTGAAAATTCATATTTTATGGATAAAAATTCAAATATTTGGTTAAGAATCAAACTATATTTTTATGAAAATTTAACTGCTTGGAACGAAATTTTTTTTTACGTTGGAAAATCATTTTTTTCGGTTGAAAATTGAACTATGTGGTAAACATTTATATTTTTTGTTAAAAATTCAACTACTTTCTTTGGAGCTGAACTACTATATTAAAAATTCATTCTTTGAAATTTATTTCTAGTTACATATTCAACTTTTTTGTAGGAAATTCCTTTTTATTTTTGTTTTTTTCTTTAAAGGAAATTTAAACGTTCCATATCTGGTTAAGAATTGTCTTTTTAGTTGAAAATATATGTATTTTGTTGAAAATTCACGGTGTTATTTAACAATCATATTTTTAGTCGAAAATTAAAATTTTTTTCATTAAAAAGTAATTTTTTATTGAAAATGCACCTGCTTCGATAAAAATTATTTCAAAAATTTGAAATTATTTGCAAATTATTTGAATATATTGAAGTCAAATAATTTTGAATTCGATTCAAATTTCAACTGATTTTGGTAAACTGAAAGTATTTGATCATTTGTATCCTATGACTTACAATTTAAATTCCTAATTCTAAAAATTCAGAGTTTTTTATATTTTTTGACGTTAAAAAATTATCTTGTTTAGTTGAGAATTCGCCTCTTTTGGTAGAAATTAACCTTCTTTGTTGAAAAATAATCTTTTTCGTTTAAAATTCAATTATTCTAGTTAAAGATTCACCATTTTAGTCGAAAATTTATCAGCTTGTTTGAAAATGTACCTACTTTTTCAAATTGTTTAAAATTAAAACAAAAATTTCTTTGTTTTTTTTAACAATTTATCACATATAGTTCAAAACTCATGTATTTTGTTGAAAATTCTTCTTTTTTGCTAGAGACTAATCTTCTTAGTTGGAAATTCATCTCTTTGGTTAAAAATGTAACTATTTAGTAAAACTACATTTTTGTTCAAATACATCTTTTTTGTTTACAATGAAATTTCAGTTTAGTATGGTTTGTTTGAATTTTTTTAACTGAAAATTTAACTATTCTACTTTTGTTTAAATCTTTGCCTTTTTTTGTTGAAAAATCAACGATTTCTTTGGAAAATTGATGTATTTTGCTGAAAAATCTTCTTTTTTGGTAGAAAATTAATCTGCTTTGTTCAAAATTCATGATATTTTGGTTGAAATTTCAACTTTTTTGTGAAAAATTGATCTTCTTTGTGCAAAATTGACGAATTAGGTTAAAAAGTCAGTTTTTAAATTGGAAATTCAAGTGTTTTGACCAGTGAATCCTGTTACTTCAAATTGAAATTCTTAATTCTAAAAATTTATATTAGTTTGAAAACTTTATTTTGGTTTAAAATTCTACTATTAAAGTTGAAGATTCATCATTTTAGTTGCATATTTATCAGTTTTATTAGAAATTAATTTTTTAAACTGAAAATTTAACTAACCCATTTTCGGTTGAAAATTCAACTGATTCGACGGAAATTATTTGAGTATATTGAAGTTAAATAAATTTGAATTCGAATCCAATTTCAATTCATTTTAATAAATTCAAAGTATTCAATCAGTGAATCCGTTTTTCTACATTTCAAATTCCTAATTATTCTAAAAATTCAGATTGTTCCATTTCGGAATCCTTTTATTTCATCTGATGGAAAATTTCCATTTTATAGATTCCAATGCTTCGTAAACAGAGTCCACTTTACTTTCAAAGCGTGCAATTTAAACCATTTTCGTTGGAAGCTTTTCGATCGCTAGAATCATAAATTTGCATAAAATATATATTGAGCTGCCTAATTATTTTTTTCTGTACGTTTTGCACAAAATGAATTCAACCCTGTTTCCTGATTATTCCAATAAAGTTTGTTCTAGTTTTCATATTCCTTCGAACTGAAGCTTGTTTACTTCCCCGACAAGAGTGCTTGACCTGATCTGATTGGAATTGCTTCTAAGAATAAGTCAAAATTTCCTGAAGCTAAACGTTAATCGCATTTGAAAAACAGATTCAATGGTTAAGAAGACTGGTCATTCATCACTTCTGATGGCATAATTCCAGACGATTTATCTTATCGTTGACAAATCATACTCTTCACCGTTAATAAATCATAATTATTGTAAATAAGGTTTTTTTATAAAAAATACAATTGTAGAATTTATATAAATTTTTGACCGAAAATATGATTTTTTTACAAAATTTTTAACATGTTTAACAATAGATTCATTTTTAACATCATAATTAAATATTTCAACCTAAAACATGAATTTCGATCCAACAAGATTAATTTTCTACCGAAAAAGACGAACTTTCAACTAAATACATAAAGTTTTCAGCAAGTGGTCGGTTTTTTAACTAAAACATATATAATTTTGAACAAAAATAATATAGATACATTTTCAGCTGAAAAAAATTATTTTTTTTTCCCAAAAAAACGACTTTTCAACGAAATAGTGAAATCCTTAAATAAAATAATAATCTCCAGCTTAAAAATATTTTTTAACAAAGTAGTTCAACTTTCAAACAAGAATTTAAAGTTAGTTTTATAAAAAAAAATATCAATTTTTAACCAAATTCATGACTTTTTAAGCTGATAGTTGAATTTCCAACTAAATATCATACATCTTCAACTAAAAGAATAAATTTACCAAAAAAAAATGTAAGAGTTAAATTAAGTTTCTAAGAAAGGAGATGAATTTGTAATTAAATACATTTCTTTTAACTATAATAATTATATTTTTAACAAAATAGATGAACTTTTAACCCGAAAGTTAAACTTTGATATAAAATGATACATCTGCAACCAAAAAATAAATTATAATTAAAATATTTTAACTTTTAACGAAGTAGATGAATTTTTAATTTAAAAATATAAATTTTCAACCAAATATTGAATAGTTCCATTTTCAAATAAAAAAATTCTTTTTTACCTAAAAAAACAAGCAATTTTCAACAGAATAATGAAACTGTTAACTAAAATGATGCTTCTCTTTTCCAAAAATGATTTTTCAAGAAATTAGTTTAACTTTACATCATGTTTACAATTTGCAACCAAGAATATCAATTTTCTGCAAAAAATTTCAACACAATAAATTAATATTTAACTAACACTGATGAATTTACAATAAAAAATGGACAGTTCGATTAATTTTCTAACCAAAAAGACGAATTTTCAACCAAGATGATGCATCTTCAAACAAAGAATCTTGAACCACGAAAATGCATTATTAACAAATTAATTATATTTTCAGCCAAGTAGTTGCATTTCCAGCTAAAAAATACAAATTTTTAATCAAGAATAGAATAGTTACATTTTCAACTAAAAAATTAATTATTAACTGAAAAATCCGAACTTTCAACAATATACATAAATTTTCAACTAAGTAATTAATTTTTTTAACGATAATTGATTAGTTACATTTTCAAATGAAAAAGATCTTTTTTACCCAAAAAACAAAAATTTTCCAGAAAATAGTCAAATTGTTAACTGAAATAATACTTCTCTATTTCAAAAATGAATGTTTAAGCAAAAAGTTTAAGTTTAAACCAAGTTGTTCAATTTGCAGCCAAAAATATCAATTTTCTACAAAAAAATGTCAACACAATAAACGAATTTTTAACTAAAACTGATAAATTTACAATAAAAAATGGAACAATTCGATTAATTTTCTAACCAAAAAGACGAATATTCAACCATAATAGTTAAATTTTCAACTAAGATGATGCATCTTCAAACAAAACAAAAAATTCATAACGAAGTAGTTTAACTTTGAATAATTTAGTTGAATTTTTAACCAAGAATATGAATCGTCTGGAAGCAAATTTTTGTTAAAAAAATAAATTAATTTAAAGCAAATAGTTGACTTTGTAACTAAAAGAGATAAATTTGCAACAAAAACAGGCAAAATAAGATTAATTTTCTAACTAAAAAGACAATACAAATACAAATACAAAGATAAAATACAAAATAAAAATTTTTAGTCAAAAATAGAATAGTTACGACATCGTTACGACCACTTTACGACATCCTATGTCCATGTCGTTAAGGTGCCTTTACGATATCGTAAATAAGTCGTATAATTTGACGATGTCTTTACGACATCGCAAAGACAACGAAACGACATGGACATACGATGTCGTAAAGTTGTCGTAAAGATGTCGTAACGATGTCGTAAAGACGTCGCTGAATTTTGTGCTCACCGGGTAATCATTTTTACTTTAATAACTTCTATTTATACACGACTTCGCATGGGTACACATGCGACGAAAGACCGAGTTGTGTATTCGAATTTTGAAAACCCGATTAAACTCGAAAGGTGGTGTTCTGCAGTTGTCCTAAAATCTGACTGAATGTTCAGGCAAATGCGAATACTTCGAGCAAATTCATATGTACAATACCTTAGTACAAAAACTGACCCTATTCGTTAGAAAATAGCCAAATTCTAAACTTTTTATGAAACTTTTCACAATAATTGACCATTCTGGTAAATTTAACAAATAAATTAGAAAAGAGTCATCACAATGACAATCTTAGTTAACTTCGTACACAAATTTAAATAATACCCCATCTCTCAAGCTGTTTCTGAAAATTGTTTGAATGATTAATAATGATTATAAATTCACAAAGTAACGTGGCAAATGATCATCGAAAGACATTCATAGTTAATTCCGTAAACAAATTATGCCTCTTTCTTGAAAAATAGCCAAGTTGTAAATATTCTGATAAACATTTTTAAAATAATTAATAATAGTAGATTTTCAAAGCATCAGAGAAAAAAATCTTCGGAAAGATATTCTTAGTTAATTATGGTAAAAAATGAAACTTACTCGTAGAAAGAAAACCAAACTCTTATTTTTTCAATTGAAATTCTTTCAATAATTAATAGTTCTTGTGAATTTGCAAAGCTATGTTGCATCATCGGATAGACATTGTTATTTGACTCCGTTAACAAATTTACTTGTAGAAAAAAGGGTAAACTCTTGATTTTTTAATTAAAATTGTTTAAATAATTAATATTTCTTGTAAATTTGCAAAGCAACATAGAAAAGAGTCATCGGATAGACATTTTTATTTAACTCCATAAACAAATTTACTTGTAGAAAAAAGGGCAAACTCTTAATTTTTCAATTAAAATTGTTTAAATAGTTAATAGTTCTTGTCAATTTGCAAAGCAATACAGAAAATATTCATCGGATAGACATTCTTAGTTGACTCGTTGAACAAATTGACTTGTAGAAAAGAGGGTAACCTCTTAATTTTTTAATTAAAATTGTTTAAATAATTAATAGTTCTTGTAAATTTACAAAGCAACCTAGAAAAGAGTCATCGAACAGACATTTTTAGTTGACTCCTTAAACAAATTGATTCGTAGGATAAAGACAAAACTATTCATTTCCTAACTAAAATTGTTTGAATAATTAACAGTTCTTGTAAACTTGCAAAGCAACATAGAAAAGAGTCCTCGCATAGACATTGTTATTTGACTCCGTCAACAAATTTACTTGCAGAAAAAAGGGTAAACTCT
>NC_046666.1:35652939-35657728 GCF_010883055.1 Belonocnema kinseyi | reverse complement strand
GTTCTTGTAAATTTACAAAGCAACCTAGAAAAGAGTCATCGAACAGACATTCTTAGTTGACTCCGTAAACAAATTTACTTGCAGAATAAAGGGTAAACTCTTGATTTTTTAATTAAAATTGTTTAAATAATTAATAGTTCTTGTAAATTTGCAAAGCAACATAGAAAAGAATCATCGGATAGACATTGTTATTTGACTCCGTCAACAAATTTACTTGTAGAAAAAAGGTAAACTCTTGATTTTTTAATTAAAATTGTTTAAATAATTAATAGTTCTTGTAAATTTGCAAAGCAACATAGAAAAGAGTCATCGGATAGACATTGATATTCGACTCCGCAAACAAATTTACTTGTAGAAAAAAGGGGAATCTCTTAATTTTTCATATAAAATTGTTTAAATAATTAATAGTTCTTGTAAATTTGCAAATCAACATGGAAAAGAGTCATCGAATAGACATTGTTATTTGGCTCCGTAAACAAATTGATTGGTAGGATAGAGACAAAACTCTTCATTTTTTAATTAAAATTGTTTAAATAATTCATAGCTCTTGTAAATTTACAGAGCAACATAGAAAAGAGTCATCGGATAGACATTGTTATTTGACTCCGTAAACAAATTGATTCGTAGGATAAAGGTAAAACTCTTAATTTTTTGATTAAAATTGTTTAAATAATTAATGGTTCTCATAAATTTACAAAGTAACATAGAAAAGAGTCATCGGGTATATATTCTCAGTTGACTCTGTAACTAAATTTACTTGTAGAAAAAAGTGTAGACTCTTAATTTTTTAATTAAAATGGTTCAAATAATTTATAGTTCTTTTGTAATGCAACGTAGAAAAGAGTGAGTTGACTCCGTGAACAAATTCACTCGTATAAAAAAGTCGAACTCTTTTTTTTTTTAATTGAAATTGTTTAAATAATTAATAGTTCTCGTATATTTACAACGCAACATAATAAATTAAACGTATTCTTTAAAGACGAGCCATTTATGAAAATTGTTTAAGTAATTACAATGTTTGAAAATTAAGTAAATGCTAAAAGCCATAAACGAGCTCCACTCGAATTCGTCACGATTGCTGTAACTTTATTGCTAGGAATGTTTACATCCAATAATGAGAACAGATCCCTCGAACGTGCCTGTTTTACTTTTCTATCACTCTATGGGAAGCTGCGGCCTGCTTTCAACTATTGGATAGTTGAATTTTCATGGAAATACATAGATAAGTGTTCAGCCAAAATGATTAATTTTCAAGCATAAATATTAATTTTCTATAAAAAAACTTAACATCAAAAAAATAAATAAATTTACAGCTAAGGAAGACGAACCAAAAATAAAACAGTTAAATTTTCAGTTAAAAAATTAATTTTTAACAAGTAGGTAGTTAAATCTTCGAGGAAAATCAAGAATGTTGAAGTAGAAAAGTGAATTTTTAAAAAAGTAGTTGCATTTTAAAGTAAAAAATATAAATTTTCAACAAAAAATAGAATAATTAGAGTTTAAATTAAGAAAATTAATTTTGTTTTTAATTAAAATAAGAGCCAAAATAATTCATTTAAAAAATAGCAATACTATTTTAAAAATGTTTCTTTTTGAGGTTCACTTTTTATTTTTTCATAAATAAAAATTTTTAAAAAAATTAAAATTTCAGAAAAAAAAGAAACTTTTTAGCATTACTCTACGAGAAAATAGTTATAAAGCATGATAAATTGTTTAAAAAATTATGTTCACTTCCATTATTTATTAATTTAAAAAGTAAAAAGTGGGTAAAAAGTTAAACATTTAAGAAGAAACCGCAACTTTCTAGCATTATTCAAATTGAATATTATTAGCAATTATAATAACTTGTTTAAACAATTATTTTTTTTGAATTTAGTTAAGTATTTTACTCGCTTTAATTAATAATACAATTCTTGTTTGAAACCATAAAAATGGATTTATTTTTTTGTGAATTCGAGCGAATTTCCGAGCGATATGTATAAAAATTTAAGAGAAAAAAACGTGGGACTACCCTATTGATGATGCTAGCTACAAAAAAATATGCCTGAAAATTGATAAATTTTAAATTAAAATGATATTATCATTAACATGTTTTTGCATCGAATAAAAGTGAAAGATCTTGAAACCTGTCAATCGTTTAAGCTGGTCTGAGTCCATTAGGAAGAAGTCTTTTCCATCAAAGACCGGTTCATTAAGCCAGGTTTGTACCACGTGACTTATTTTTTATTTCTTAGCTATCACGTCTCATCATTTCGCTTCTTCATCATACTCAATTTTTGATAAAGTCAATATACTACAAGATCGAAAGTTTTTCCTCCTTTTGGAATCAAGTGGTTCTTGGAGACTCTTTAATGAATATTTAACCCAAGTGGATGATACATATTTAGTAGATAAAAGAGCCTCCTTACATTAAAGGATTAAATAAATTGATCCGTTTAAAAAAAAATTTTATTTATAAGCAATCGTTTTATCTTCTCATAAAAGTAAGGAACTTTAGCTAATCACTTTAAGTGAAATATTATCTACCAAATGTGAAAAATTGAACTATAATTTTTAATATTATTTCAATTTTTAATATTATTAATACTAATCGAGGGTGGTCCCAGAAAGACATTTTTAAAATTCCCTGATTTTAGTTGCCCAATCTTTTTTCTTGCCCATGGTCATTAATATTTGTTGAATAAATTGCAAATAGCAAATGTTCAAAAATCAACATTTTAATTTTGCAAAATTTTTAACATAGAATCTTTTGTGAAAGAAATAAAAAAATAATTTCAGATAAAAATTTAATAACGTTAAAATTATTGATTTATGTCAATCAAAAAAAGGATATTTTTCCACCATAACAAATTAATTTTTTAACCAAAAATACGAATTTTCGTCAAAATAGATAAATTTTTTATAAAATAGTACAATTTCCAAAAACAAAACAAAAAATTTTAACAACAAAATGAAGTTTTCAACAGAATATTTGAAATTCTGAAAAATGTAATAGTTGATATGTAAACTAAAAAAAGATAAAGTTGCTACCAAAAGAAATGAATTCTTAAACAAATTTTCAACAAAGAAGATTGATTGCCTGTGAAAAATACAAATTTTCAATAAAATACTGTAATTCTTAAACAAATAAATAAATTTTGTAACTAAAAAAAGAATTTTAAACAAATAATAATTGTTTGGCCGAGAAAGAAAAAAATGTCATCTAAATTGTGTAATATTCAAGCCAAAATAAAGAAATACAAAATACAAAAATTCAAAGTACAAAAATACAAAATACAAAAAATAAAAATGTAAAATTCAAAATACAAATTAATACAAATTGAAACATAAAAAGGTTATTTTTTAAACGTAAAGTTGCATTTTGAATAAAAAAAGATGATGTTTAAAACCAAAAAGACGAATTTTCAAACTTATGGTTGATTTTCAACTGAAAAATGTAAATATTTAACCAAAAATATATAAGTTCAATCTTCAACTAAAATAATAAATTTTCGAATAAGAAAAAATAATTTTCTACGAACATCGATTTTTTTTTCAAGAAAGAAAAAAAGTTCATCCAAATTGTCAAACTTTCAAGCCAAAAGACAGAAAATACAAAATACAAACAATTACAAATTGAAATACCAAAAAAATGACTTTAAGCTATACAGTTTTTACGAAAAAGATAAAATTTCAAACTAAGAGTTTTCGGAAAAAAACGACTTTTCGACTACAAATTATCAATTTTAACCCAAATATAACAATGTCCAATTCCAGTAAAAAAAGAATGTTCAAGAAAATAGTTAAACTTTTAATTTAAAAATATCAATTCTGAATAAAATAGTTCAATAATTTTATTTAACAGTTTAAACTTAAACCAGAAAGATGATTTTTCAACTCATATAATAATGATTAATCTTTAACTGGAATAATTAAATTTTTAATTACAAAAATTAATTTTCAAGGAAAAAAAAGAACTTTAAAATAAAGATGTAAACTTCCTACTACAATAATGAATCTTCAAGAATAACAAATAAGAGTATTCAACAAAGTGGTTCAACCTTCGACTAAATGATTCAATTTTAAACAATCAAAGAACCTAATTTTCAAAAAAAACAGTTATATTTTCAATCAAGCAGTTGCATTTTCAACCAAAAAAGATAAAACTTTTTACGAAAAGCGATGATTTTTAAAACCAATCACACGAATTGCCAACCAAGAAGATTAATTTTCTACAAACATTAAAATTTTCAAATAAAAGTTAAAATATCTTGGAGAATATTTAATTAATATCTAACCCAAGTAGTTGATACATACTTAGTAGATAAAAGAACCTCCTTACATTAAAGGATTAAATAAGTTGATCCGTTTTAAAAATTTTTTTACTTATAAGCAATCGCCTTATCTTCTTGTAAAAGTAAGGAACTTTAGCTAATCGCTATAAGTGAAATTTTATCTATTCAATGACGACAATTTAACTTTAGTGATTATAATAACACAGGCCAACAATTCTCAGAACCAGAGACCAGACCTACTATACCCGAAGGTTTTTGCTGCGCTGAATCCGAATCTGACCTCAGAAAAATTCCATCACCCTCAGTTTTCGAGATATTCTAACCTTAAAGGGTCAAAAACCCGTTATTTTGATGTGTTCGAGGCCCCGTAACATCGCGAAAATTTTTTTTTCACAAACTGACAATGGCATCGTGAAGAACTACTCTTTACCTTCAAAATGCGATGCCTAACTTTTTGATAAGATTTTTCATAGCCGAGATATGGCGGATTCAAATATGAAAAATTTCACCCCCAA
>NC_046666.1:35640835-35652839 GCF_010883055.1 Belonocnema kinseyi | reverse complement strand
CAATCAATGATATATCGATGAAAAAAAAGCTATCTTGAATCTGAAAAATGGATTTCAGAGGGCAAAGGTGCTCCTTTGTGATGCTTTCGCCCGTTTTTGAAAGAAAAATTTATTCAAGATGCTATGTAACCTCAAATATAGCAAAAAACGGTGTTTTTTGCACTTTTAGGTTACAATATCTCGAAAACTGAGGGTAATGGAATTTTTCTGAGGTCGGATTCGGATTCAGCGCAGCAAAAACCTTCGGGTATACTAGGTCTGGTCTCTGGTTCCGGACCTTTGTCAAATTTTGTCGGCCTGTGTAATTATTGTTTAATTTGTATTTTTATGGTTACTAATAGAGTGTGGTAGCTAGACCTCATTTTAAAAATTCTCATTAATATTCTTTAATTAAATTATGAAATTACCAATATTCAGAGACAAATATTTTAATTTTTTAGCATTTTTAACATAGATTCTTTTGAAAACAAATAAAACAATTTCAGATAAAAATTTTACAGTGTCAAAATTATCTATTTATTCCTGCCAAAAAAGATTACTTTTCTACCATACAGAATTAGTTTTTAATAAAAAAAGAATGAATTTTCAACTGAACGGTCGAATTTTCGACAAAAAAGATAACTTTTAAATAAAATAATAACATTTTTAACAAAATAATTCATTTTTGAACAAAACAGTTGTATTTTTTTTACAAATTGTTGATTTTGTTCACAAAATGTTGAATTTGCAAACCACAAAAATGAATTCTAAAAAAAGGTAATATGTCCAACAAAAAGATAAGTTGCGACGAAAATAGATAAATTTTAAAACGAAAAAAAAAAGAAATAAAAAATAGAGAAGATTACATACATCAATTCTTAAACAAATAATTGAATTTGCTAACAAAACAAAACAACAAATCAAATTTCGAATACAGAAAGATTTTTCAATCAAGAAAAAAATTATATCCAAATTGTGAAACTTCAAACTAAAATACAGAAATACAAAATACAGATATAGAGCATACAAAAATACATAATATAAAAATGAAAAAATTCAAAAATACAAAATATAAAATTACAGAAGGAAACATAAAAATATATAAAATACAAACAAATACACATTGAAATGATAAACCGTTAATTTTTAACGAAACAGTTGCTTTTTTAACCAAAAATATGAGATTTCTACCACAAAAGATTATTTTTAAATCCAAAACGACGGATTTTCAACTAAGAAGTTTAATTTTCTACAAAAAAAAACTTTCTACGAAATACATGAATTTCCAGAAAAAAAGAGTTGAATTTTCAACTTAAAAATGTGAATTGTTAACCAACAAAAATTAAATGTTAAGTAAAAAAATTAAATTGGAAGAATAAAAAACAAACCTTAAACAATACAGTAAAATTTTTAAACAAATATCAGAGTTTTCAACTAAATCAATGAACTTGGGTGATGAAATCAGTTAAAAAAAATCAATCTTTAACAACAGTAAAAGAATTTATAACAAAATAATTAAATATACCACCAAATAGATGAATCTTCGACCAAAAAATAAATTTTTACCAAAGTAGTTTAATTTCCAAAAATTAGCTGAATTTACAAACAACCAAACATCATTCGCAAAGAAAAATATTATATCTGATGTTTCAACCAAAAAAGGCAAATTTTCAACTAAAT
Source organism: Belonocnema kinseyi (assembly GCF_010883055.1). Lineage (NCBI taxonomy): Eukaryota > Metazoa > Arthropoda > Insecta > Hymenoptera > Cynipidae > Belonocnema > Belonocnema kinseyi. The sequence goes on along the minus strand of NC_046666.1, from coordinate 35,651,180 downwards.
AGTTTAAATCTCAAATAAAGGGATGAATTTTTAACTAAAATGAAGAATCTTCAATCAAACCATCGAATTTTCAAACGCACTTTACAACAAAATAAAAATTATTTTCAACAAAAAAATGAACTGATTAACGAAATATATTTTTTGGAAAATTTTGAATAATAATGAAGTTTGCAGTTTAAAATATTTAATCTTCATGCTCTATAATTTTTTTTTTAAATTTGAATAACTTCCATTTGAAATTATGTAATTCAAACTCTAGTATCTAAGCTCTTGAAACCAGATGTACTTAGAAAGAAAAAGTGCATCGAAAGTATGTCACCAGAAGCATTGATATAAAAAATAATCGACATTCATCAATAATTATATGGTGATTGGAACTTGTAATGAGATATTCAAAAAAAAATCTCGCTTGTAGGATTAAGTACAAGTCTGTTCATATCTCGATTTAAATTACCGACTTTTATTATTTTTTCGCAGTTTTTCTCACCCTATATCTGTTCCCAGACGGATGATCTTGAGATTTCAGATGGTAAGATCCTAAGATAACATTCTCTGTTTTTATCAATGAAACTTTGATAAAAAATGTCTGATATTTTGAAGTAAAATAACAAGGCACTGAAACTAGTTGTACATAGTATTATATAATAACATTAAACTATGTTAAAATTGTACATAAATCATAAATTATAAATAAGCAATAAATAGAAAATAATAAATAATAATAAATAATAAATATATGTATAAAATTCATATTATCAAAGATTTCACAACTATTGTACAAAGATTTTTATAATATCCCTAAAATTTAACAATTTTTGCAACAATTTACGATAGATAAAAGAGATTACAAAAAGACTTCAATGATTTTTCAAAGATTTCACAAATTTCTCAAACATTACCAAATATTTCGAAAATATTTGAAATATATCGCAAATATTTCCAAAGATTTCACAAAGCTTTGAATGATTTCCCAAATATTTAAAGAATTTTACAAATATTTCGGATAAAATTAAAACATTTCACAAATACTTCAATGATTTCCCAAAGAATTCTAAAAAATTTAACAAAGATTTCAATAATTTACCAATAATATCAAATTTTTCTAGAATATAGAAAATATTTCGCAAAGATTTCCAAAGATTTCATAAGGATTTTAATTATTTAAACAAAATTGCAGACGGATCACAAAGAGTAGCTTTAAAAGATTTCATAAAGACTTCAATGATTTCAATAATTTCACAAATTTTATGAAATATTTTTAGAATATTTCAAATATTTTCACAAAGATTTCAAATAGATTAAAAATATTTCATAAAGACCTACATGATTTCAATAATTTCACAAAAATTACCAAATATTTTGAAGATTTCCTAAAATATCAAAAAGATTTCAATGATTTTCTGACGATTTCAAAGATTTAAAATATTTTGCAAAGATTTTTGATAGATTCAAAAGATTCCACAAAGATTTCAATTATTCCACCAAAATTCCAGATAAATTTCGAAGAGTGCATAAATATTTCAATGATTTCCCAAATATTTCACAAAGATTTAAATAATTTCACAAATATTATCAAATTTTTTAATAAAATTTCAAATATTTCGCAAATATTCACCAAATACTTGAAAAATATTTTCAATATTTTGAAAAGATTTCCCAAACATTTCTGAAGCATTTAACATAGATTTCAATAATTTACCAACATTATTAAATTTTTCTAGAATATTAAAAATATTTCGCAAAGATTTCCAAACATTTCAGAAAGATTTTAATTATTTTACAAAGATTTTGCACATAAATATTTCACAAATATTTTGCAAAAGTTTTGGATAGATTTAAAAGATATCACAAAGATTTCAATTATTTAAGCAAAATTTCAGATAGACTACAAAGAGCGCACAAAGATTTCACAAAGTTTTCTAATATTTTGCAAAGATTTTAGATAAATTTTAAATATTGCACGGAGATTTCCCAAAGATTCCAGGATTTTTCGTTGATTAGGAAGATTTGAATGATTTTCCAAAAATTTCATCATTTTCAAGATTTCTAGTTGATTTTATTCATATATTTTAAAAATATTTCAAATATTTTGAAAAGATTTCCAAGCATATCAGAAAAATTTTCAAAACAGTTCAATGATTTCCTGATGATTTCAAAGATTTCAAATATTTCATAAAAACCTGCATGATTTCAATAATTTTGCAAAATTTTACCATATATTTCAAATATTTTGAAGATTACCTAAGATATAAAAAAGATTTCACAAAGATTTCAATGATTGTCTGACGATTTCAAAGATTTCACAAAATTCCAGATAGATTTCAAAGAGTGCAGAAATATTTCAATGATTTCCAAAATATTTCACAAAGGTTTAAATAATTTCACAAATACTATCAAATTTTTCAATAATATATCAAATATTTCACAAATATTCACTAAATACTTAAAAAATATTTTCAAAATTTTGAAAATATTTCTATTAAAATTAAAAGATGCTACAAAGATTTCAATTATTTTAGACAAATTTTTAGATGGATTTCCAAAAGCGCACAAAGAAAGTTTGGCAGGAAATTCCATTTCTTTGGTTGAATCCAACCGCTTATGATTTAAAATTAAGATCTTCCTTGCCTGAAAAACAGCTATTACATTTTTTGTTGAGAATTAATCTTTCTGTTGAAAATTCAACTAATTGGATACAAGTTGAAATAGTTCATTAACAAATGATTTTTTTAGTTGAGAATTCACCTTTGTGGTGGAAAATTCAACTAAAATGTTGAAAATTCTTTTTTTTTTATTAATTTTTTTAACCGAAAATTTAATTTTTATATTTTTGTTTGAACATTATTTTCTTAAGTATTAATTTTTTTTCTCCAAAATTTAACTTATTGACTAAAAGTTACAAACTACTATGTGGAAAATAAATTTTTTTAATTGTCAATTAATATATTCCACTTGTGGTAAGAAATCTTTTTTTTTTTAAAGAACATTCTACCGTTTGTTAGAATTTCCATCTTTTTGCTTAAAAATTTAACTATGTGGTTGACAATTCTATTTATTTTTGGTTGATAATTCATCCTTTTCAGTTTAATAATTCTGTTGAAGATACAACAATACTATTAAAAACTAATCCTCTTTGCTTGTAAATTTAACTGTTTTTTTATTTGTCTTTTTGGATTAAAACCTCCATTATTTTGGTATAAAATTTATTTGGTTAAAAATAAACTTTTTTATTCAAAATTCATATTTTGACGTTGAAAACCAAACTATAATCATTCTTCGTTGAAAATTATACTTTTTTTAATTCCTTCTTTTTTTAAATCCATCTCTTTTATCAGAAATTTTATCTTCCTTGGTGAAAAATTCAACCTTCTAGAGAAAAAATAATCTGGTTTCATTCAAAATTTTATTAGTTAGTTGAAAATTAATTAATTTTTGAAAAAATTAATTCTTCAACGATAATTCAACTATTTTAGTTGGCACTTCATAAATTTTTTTCATTTCCTATTTCGCCAAATGCTTTTGCTTTAAATTCAACCTCGCATAAAGAATTCCTTTTATATTCCAATAAAATAAAATAAAATATTGAAAAAGAATTTAATTTAGAAGAATAAAATTTAATTGATTTATAATTGGACTAGAAAAGCAGCACGCGCGCTAAGCGCACGAATATTATTTGTTTCTCTCAAGCAATTTCTAAATTAAAATTTAAAAATAATAATTATTATAATTCAGTTAAGGAACAAAATGAGATATTTGCTTATTCTATAAGAGTTTATACAATTATAGGAAAAATTGGAGTCAGTTCAAAAGATATTTAGGACCCTTTAACGCTAAGCAATTTTTAAAAAATATTTTATAACTCTTTTGAAATCATTCGAAGTTTTAAAATATTTTTAATCTATTTCAAACTTCCGAAATTCTTAAATTCCCTAAATTATCTAAAATTATCTTAAAATCTTCGATATTTGTTTTTTATAATTTCAGAAATCTTATGTAAAATATTTTTTTAATCTTAAAACCTTTGAAAATAACTTCTAAATTTTATTTGAGTGTTCATAAAATTTTAAAAATTGACTCAAAATCTTCTTGATTCTTTTTTGAAAATTTTGAAAACCTTTTGGATTGTTTCAAAAAATTTTTTAAGAAATATTTTAAAATAGATCTTGTAAAATAAAAAAGTGTGTAAAATTTTTCCAGCAATGTTAAGAAAATTTTTTTTAAGCCTTTCAAAATTCTTAAAAAGCTTCTTAATTCTTTGTTTCATTTCTTCACAAATATACATTTCGTTTTAAAATTTGTTCAGATCTTCTAAACTTTAAATTTATTTTTTTATCTTTTCCGAACTTCTAAATATCGCTCAAACTTATTCGAATTTTGTATACAATTTTATAATCTTCAAATTAAAAATTTTCACTTTAGAATCTTCTATATTCTTTCCTAGTATCTTAGGAAATCATTTGAAATATTTTAAAATATTTAAAAATATTTTCTTAAAATTATTTAAAAAAAAAATAAAAAGCAATTAAATTTTTTCTAATATCGTAAGAAAATGTATTCGATTGAAACCTTCCAAACTCTTTAAAGAGCTTCCAAATCTTGAATAATCTACAACATTTTTTATCACATTTTTTGAAATATTTAAGAATTATTAATTATTTTATAATATTTTCATGCGCCTAAAACTTTAAAATATATTTCGAAATCATTGAAAATTCTTCTAAAAATTTGTTTAATCCTGTAAAAATTAAAAAATTGCCTTAAAATCAAAGCTTAAATAATAATTAAGCTATGGCATTTTTTGTCCATAATTTCATTTTTTGCACCTCTTTACAACTAAAAGTTCCTCTTTTATCGAAAATGTTTAAAAACATTTAGAAATAAATTTCATCAAAGGATTATTGTGAAATGAATATCTTTTTATTTTTTGAACATTTAAACAATGATGCGAAATAATTTAAAAGCTTTGATTCAAATTTGAAAATGCAATGGACTTGCAAACTCTTTTTGATAAATAACCATTTTATTGAATCATTTTTTCCCCATGTGTAACATTGTTATGTTGTCAAATCGACATAAAAAAACACGGTTTTAAAATTTTCAAGTCTAGAGGAACGTCACAGCTTTCACGAGACTTGTGCTTTGAAAAAAAACAAAGCAAATTTATCAAAGGTTTTGCACACGTATGATATATGACACAAAAAAATCTGAAAAAAATTCGGCTACCAACTTTAAATTCAGATTCTGGTTAGACTAAAAATAGTTACATGGAAAAAAGAGGGAAAAAAAAGGAAAATCGATAACAAACCAGCATGGAGATGCAAAGCAATATTACAGGAATTCTGAATTTCAAATGTCACATATGAAAAAATGCAATTTAAAAAATGTATCTCGAATAGTGAATTCCATAATATTATAATATTATAACCATGGAAATTTGAGTAAAGGCTAGGTTGACCAAAATCTTTTTCTTGGTATCCCAACCCCCTATTTTCATTTATTTGGTGTGAAAATCGTTGTAAATTTTTCTTTATTGCTCAATAAAAAATTGTTTAAAGTAAAAATTGCTTAATAGAAATTTATTGAAAAAATAAATATTTGACTTTCAAAAATGTTCTTTGTTAGGGTTCAAAGATAATTGAGTTTTTTCCTTTAAGGACCTTCTTATTAAAAAGTTATTACTTTACTATTACTTTATTCAGGGTGGCCGTTTTCATCGACGAAATAAATTCCCGATCATTTCCCGGTTTTTCCTGGTTTGCAAATATTTTGCACGGTCAATGAAATGAGAAAAATGGAACACTAAAGCTAAAAAATTTGCCCCTTGAGGCAATAAAAAATGAGCTGCAAATGAAAGCACTCAAAGTGGAACTGTTAAATTTTGAACTTTTAAAATTGAAATTGAAAAGTTTTTAATTAAAAAATGTATTATTTGAATACAAAATTAAAGGTACTAACATTTTTCAATATAAAAAAATACAAACCCACGTTATCATTTCCAATGCTCTAAACTAAAAAATCAACCAATGGACTTAAAAATGTACAAAATTATAAAATTTTAAGCTAGAAACATCAAATTTTGAAAAATTGAAAAAATTTTAACTGAACACTTCTTAAATTAGAAATTCAACTACTTTCTTTTTAAATAGTTTAAACATCCTTAGAAAGCTTCACAATTTCATTTCAACATCTTGAGAAATGTAGAAGTTGTTTTAAATTTGTTTAAAATTTAAAATTCTTTTGAAAATTTTTTCAGAACTTCTAAATATCTGTCAAAATTCATTGATTTTTTTCTACAATTTTCAGAAAATCCTGCAAAGTTTAGAAAATTTCTTTACAATTTCGATGTATAGATAACAATTGAACATTTATTATTAGCAGGGGAAATTTAAGTAATTTTAAGAGATATGTAGAAGTTTTGAAAAGATTCAAACTTAATGTAAAACTTGAAATGATAGCCTAATATAAAACAAAATAAAAATTTTCGCAGATTTTAAACAAAAAAATTATATTCTTTTCAAGAATTGTGAAAGGCTTCAAAAGAATAAAAACATTTTCTTAAGATTCATAGAAAAATTCAAAATAATTTTTCATTTTGAAAAATTATTTTTCAAGAATATTTAAAAATGTTTTTAAAGATTTAAACAAAATGTTCAAAAAAGATTCTAGAAGATTTTAAGCAAACTTTCTAAAATTTGCATGATAATTTTTTATCTTTTTTAAAAACTCCAAAATATTCCTTAAAATAACTCAAATTTTTTCTAAAAATTTTCATTTGTGAATTATACGTCAAAATTTGTTACCACTGCTTATTTTTGTTATGATAAGTTACACATTTAATAAAAAATACTCCTCAAAATCTGTGAGTGAACCGCTGAAAAATTTAATTTAATTATTTTCTTTCAAAAATTAATTATTGTTATGAAAAATTAAATAGTTTTGTTAAAATGTCATTCCCTAGGATAAAAAATGCATCTGTTTTGTAGAAAATTCGTCTTTTTGACTTGAAAATTCAGCAGTTAGTTTGAAATTTCATCTTTCTTGAGCAAAAATGCAACTGTTCGGTTGAAAGTTAATCTGTTTCGATTGTGGCTTCAACAGTTTTTTATTTTTTTCTATTTTTTCAACTAATTGAACTGCTTTCAATTTGTAATTAAAATCTTTTTTGGTTGAAATATTAACTATAATATTTTTTGTTAAGCATTTTTTTGGTTAACCTAATACTTCAATTTTCTAACAAATTATTAAATTTTGAAGTCCAAAAGACTATTTTTCTACCAGATAACATGAAATCTCATCAAAAAGTATAATAGTTGATATTTCGACCAAAAAATGTTTCAATTATAAATTAAAAACAATTCAATTGTTATAAAATACAAACCAATTTTTACCCAAGCAGCTCAAATCCAAAAATATGAATTTTCAACAAAAAAGTTTAGTTTTGAAAAAAATAGGTAAATTCTTATCAAGAAATGTAATAGTTGACATTTCAAACAAAAAAGATTTTAAGTAGAAGTTGAGAGCAGTTGAATTAATTAAAAGAAAAAGATCGAATTTTCAATAAAACTGTTGAAGCCTCAACCTAAACAGATTAATTTTCAAATAACTAGTTGCATTTTTGTTTAAGAAAGATGATATTTTTAAATAAAAAGATAAATTTTCGAACCAAAAAAAAATTGTTTAACAAAATAGTTGAAATATTAATCAAAAAAGATTTGCCAGTCAATAAAATTTTCAACGAAATAATAAAATTTTTAACCAAAAAATAAATTAGCTTGTTTGAAGACTTTTTACAATTTATGTATTAATTTTAATTACGATAAATTCTAAATTAAAAATATGGGAGGAGACTTTTCAACCGAAAATAATAGATTTGAATGCCAAAAAGACTAGTTTTCTATAAATGTCTAAAATATAAATGTTTTCCAAAACATTTATATTTTTAACTCCAAAATATACATTTTCAACAGAAAAGTTAATTTACAGCTGAACAGTTGAATTTTCAAGCAAATCTATAATATTTATCTTCTTATTTTTTATAATATTTAATATGAATCTTTAATATTAAATTTTAATGCATATTTACTAATTTTTATTGAAAAATGTAGTATAAATATTTAATTCAGCGGCAAGCATGAAGCTTATAAACAATATTTTTAATATTAATTAATTTAATTCATTAATTTCTTGAGTTTTTTTAAACAAAATGTTGATATGTTGATATGAATTTGATTAAAAAATAGAGAAAAATAAATTTCTTATGAGTTATAATAATATATTTTTGTTTTTTAATGTATTCTATAACAGTAAATAAATTTTACCATATAATTTTGATGAAAACCCATTGGATTTTCCTTGCCCGGGTATTGGCTTCTTTGTTCGTTTTCTTTCGTTGGAGAACTTTTTGATTTTTACTTCTTAGTCGAAAATGCATATTTTTAGGTGAAAATTCAACTATTGATATAAATATTCATCTTTTTTAGTTAAAAGTGGAACTAATTTGTTAAAAATGCCTGTTTTTTAAAAGACACTTGTTTCTTCTACTTTTTTATTTATAACAAATTCGATTATTTTTTTTTTACAAAAAACGAAAGAAAATTTAGAGAGGGGAGGAGTGAGAGAAAAAATGTATTTTTTGAGCGACCCTAGTCCACAACCTTTATATTCTTTTCCAAATCCGGTAACATCTGCTGTCCCTTTTTTAGTTGATATTTAAGTTTTTTAAATGATTTAAAGTAGTTTACAAGGTAAATTTTTCAAATAAAGAAAATGTTTAAATTATTTAAAAGAATTGATTATTCTCACCAATTGGAATACACTTTGGAATTGCATGATCCCATTCAGTGTCAGTGCAAGTCAATATTTGATGTCCCTTGAGCTTCCGGCCTGGATCACAAGAATAGAGAATTTGCAAGGAACCATCTTCTAAGGTTCTCTCTTTTACAGCGCCCCATTTTGGCGGCTTCACTTCGGGGCAGCTTCCAAAAATTCCTGGAATTTGAAAAAAATTGACAATTTTTAAATAACGTACTAAAAATAGACAATGTTTCATAATTTAATAATATTCTTCAATTTTTGATGATTGCACTTTTATTTTTACACATTAGATTTTTTTTATAACAAACATTTTTAAATGGCTATAAAAAAATGTATTTGCTAATATTAAATGATTTTTACTGCTAAAATTGTAAGAAAAAAATTGTAAGAAAATATAGATTTTTGAATATTACGGAAAAAGATTTTTAAAAGTTATGAAATGTTTCTATAGAATACAAAACTTTCTTTAAGAGGTCTGCGAAAATTTCAAATTATTTTTTATTTTTAAGTCCAAAGAATTTATACTATTTCTTAAAATTTCGAAAAAAAATGAAAGACTTTTCAAAATAAAATTATTCAATTATGAAAAGTAATAAGTTTTTTTTCAAATTTAGTAAGTTTAAAAGATATTTAGAAGTTTTGCGAGGATTAGAAAATAATTTTAAACTTGAACATATTTTTTTTTTTTAATAGAAGAAAATTTATATTTTAGTTTTGCAGAATTTCAAAAAAAAATTAGAAAAATTGGAATCATTTTAAAATATATTAAGAAGCTTTATAAGTTTTAGAAAGATTTCAAACTGATTTTAACTTTTAAAAGATTTCAGCAAATTTATAATGATATATAAATTTTTGAATATTTAATAAAGTTTTAAATGATTTTTTATTTTGAAGTTCAACAAACTTTAAATTATTTTTTTAAGTTTCGAAAAAGAATGTAAAACTTTTCAAATCAAACGTTTTTAATTTTCTTGAATTAAACCATTTTAGCAAAAAAATCACTGAGTTTAAGGGGTATTAGGTATTTTTAAAAAGATTAAAAAATAATTATAAACTGGAAAATATTTCAAACAAAAAATTTAGAAGAGTTTTGACAATTCTTAAAAGTTTCAGGAGTAAAATTTAAATGATTTTTTATTTCGAAAACTTAATTTTTAAAGAAAATTTTAAACGATTTCAACAGTTGTGCAAAAAGTTCAACAAAAATCTGGCAGATTTTAATGTATTTTTTTTTTTAATTTTAAAAGATTTTATTGAAGTTTTAGAAAAATTTAGAGTAATTTTAAAATATATTCCGAATCTTTCTTGAAATTTATAAAATAATTTGAAATTATAAAAATATTAAATTTTTTGTTGAATGTAGAATTTTAAAGATTTAGAACATAAATTTATAAGCGGTTTAAAAATACTGTAATGCTTTAAGATAATAGAAAAACAATTGTGGGTCCGGATGCAATAAGGGCACATAAAATTTTTTCGTGCGAAAACGAAGTCCCCTGGAGGCTTTAGAAAAAATTTTCGAATTTTAATT
>NC_046666.1:35626524-35640735 GCF_010883055.1 Belonocnema kinseyi | reverse complement strand
GAAAATTAAAATTCGAAAATTTTTTCTAAAGCCTCCAGGGGACTTCGTTTTCGCACGAAAAAATTTTATGTGCCCTTATTGCATCCGGACCCACAATTTCTTAAGACCCCTGATTTCACAATTCAACAATTTCTTAAGAAACCTGATTTTAACAAAATTTTTTGATTTTGCAGATAAAAATTCGAATTATTTCAAAATATTTAGAAGGTTTAGAAGTCTTAAAAGGATCAAAAATAATTTAAAATTAAAAATTTTTTCATCCAATTCAAAACGAAATGTAAATTGTTGAATATTTTAAAAACGAAATTAGAAGTTTTTTAAGCATTTTAAAAAGTTTCAAGAAAATAAAAAACGTTTCTTAAGATTCCTGGCAACCTTTAAAATGATTTTGTTGTTGTTGAGAAATTAACTTTCAGAGAAAATGGAACAAGATTTTAAAAAATTCCGAGAAAAATCTCAAGTATTTTTTAATTTTCAGATTTTAGGAATAATTCGAGTCAGTTTAAAAGATGTTTGAAAATTCACAACTTATGTTAGGAATTTTCTCATTTTTTATGTTTAGAATGCTACTGTTTGGTTTAAAAATTAATCTTTTTGGATTTAAGATTTAAAAGTTTTTTAGAAAAGTTGTCTTTTTTGAATGGAATCAAATTTTTCTGATTTAAGGTTGAATTATTAAGGAACACGAGAAGGACTGGTGTTTTATTAAGAATTCTGCTGCTGTCAACTAGGATCCACTTATTGGTGAAGAACAATTCAATTATGCAGATACTCGCTCTCACAAACACCCACATATTCACATGTTAAAAAATAAGTAAGAAATTATCAGTAAAGTTGGGTCTTTTTTCGTTACTATTTGCAACAAATACCCTCACACCAGTGACCATAGTAAGCTTGATGCAACAAAATTTTAAGTATCGAAATTGGTGGCAGCGGTGGGATATCGTACTCTAAATAATATGCGGCTTGTTCTATACAACCGGAGCAGAACAGATGTTGAAAATCTATGTATCTTATATGATCCGTTGGACTTTTGTTGACAAATGCATTTAAAAGGCAACAGACGTTGAATCACTCAAATCACAAGTCAGGATAACGATTTTGATGTACCTAAAGTTCTGAACGTTTAAATGAACGAAATATTTTTTCCAGTTCTATTTCATCAATAAATATTGTTCTAACGACAATTGAAAAATGCAATTTTGGTCTTTGCTGATCAGATAGCATGATTTAGATGTAATCGACAGGTTTATTTCTCTGATTCTTGAATACATTTTGGTTGGCGTCGTGACATAAAAGCAAAGCTGATTCTTTGCATTCGCTTCTTATTTTTGGTTATCACTGTTAATATTGTTTATTAGTATTCCAGGAGTATCTGATACAGCTTCTTTTTCTATAAGCATCTCGCAAATGTTGTACAAACCATATCAAACAGCTTCATGCAAAGGAGTCCAACCAGCATTAACTTTAGTATTTGGATTGGTACCATGTTCCAATAAGAATCTAACTTTTTCCTCTTGTTGTTATGCTAGTCTGATGCAATAATGTTTCTCTGTTTCATTTTTCTTGTCGATAATTTTAGGGACCTTCCTGGAATCTTTATTTGATGTAGTTTTTTGGCTTCAAGAAGAAATACTGACTTTTTCCTCGAATTATACTACTCGGAACACTGTTAGTCGTATTCGAAAGTTCAAGTTCATCGAAATCGTTTCATTTTGTATCATCTGATAGCATTTTTTTAGTTTTATCCGAATAATCGCTTCCTTCCAGAATCGCAACTGTAATTCATCAATGTTTGTATCGTCACCCACATCCATCTTTTCTTGTGCCACTATGTGCCTACTGGAAAATACTACTGCGATTTCATCGCAGCCGGCGATAATAATTGCTGCGATATCAACTGTCGAACTCTTCAAGCAATTCGCGGCTTATTCTTAAGATTTGAGATGGAGTCATTTATGGCAGAGACAAAAGGAGCCTCTACCTGCATATTATCATTCTGATATAAGAGATTCGAAATTTTCTGTCCGCCTCTAATCCCAGATGGCGCAGATCCCAGAACCGTGACTAGTGCTCAGCGAAGGATTGGTCGAACTTGAAGAATGATCTTTGCAACTCCCTGTCGAGGATCCAAGGGCTTTGAACATTAGAGTTTGAATCCTGGTCCTCACTGTCGATATCACTTGTTCCATTTGGAGAACTAATACTAACCAAGATCTCATCCAAGTTCAAAGGACCAGTCCGGAGGGAAGACTTGAGATAAGCTTTTGTATTGATTTACGGTTGACGGATTGTCAATGGATCCGAAGTTCCTATACTTTTTTAGTGTCGCATTCTATCGGCTATTGTTTTTCTAGCTAGGTTCATTTTATCCTGATACTCAGAAAGAGGTAGTCTATTCCATGACCTTTTTGATGTACCAAGTTTCCGTTTTGTCACTTGGGATAGCGCGGCACTTTTGGCGAAATTGTTCCGCTGGGGTTTAAGAAAGGCCCTGTAGTGTCAGAAGGTTTGGAAGATTTCTCCTTGGACAAGGAAGGCTTTTTTTATTCCACCCTTAGCAGCCAGTTTGGCTGGTCTTACGCGTGTACTCAATGGAAACGATTTTATTCCCATGGATCAAATGTGGGCGAGGCAATCTTTTTGTGCCAGACATGACAATATGCTTTACTCTAAAGGGTTAGTTCAATCAATTTTTGAAATGAAGCTAATTCTTCCGAATTATGACGACCTAAATGAATTTTTCTGGATGCTTCTTTAATTTTGCATTCCAGCAAGGTTACATAAGTTTCAAAATCCAAGCTATATTCCCCAGAATAACTCACCTATTCTAATGAAATTATTTCCTGAGGAGGGATGTCAACAGCAACATCATATTCTCTAGTATTTATTGCTAATACTTGACAAAACCCCCCTTGATTTAAAACTATTGATTGAACAATAAACATCCCTTCAGGTGATTCTATAAGCGTTAAGTATCCTTCCGATAGTTTAGATTCCTGAAGTGGTATCGGCATTTGTTGCTCATTTCGAGCTTTGATCTTAAGTAGCCACGGAATAGGTTTGCTTTTGTAAATTCGGGAACAATAAAAGGAAGCGGGTTTGCCGGTCTCTACTACGTTATTAATACGTTAGATTAAAATTTATTTAAAATGACACATTGCACCTTTTCTATTTCAAGAAAGATCGTCCCAAAATTCCGTGTACCAAAGTAGCATTAGCTTTAGCAACATGAAATTCTGGCTATTACATAGATTTTTAGATCACAGTTTCGAAAGTATATGTAGGTCCGGTTAAAGTAACTCCAGTAATAATAGAAATCTCTTGTAAAAAATTCGTTTTTTTTTTGTTGAAATTTTGATTTGTCATATCTGAAACCTTCCGAAATCTTTTTGAATTTTCTCAAGACTTCTAGAAAAATGATGTTCATATGGCCTTAAAACAAATTTAAAAAAGTTTCCCTTACATCACGAAAGTAATCGTTTTTGTTATCAATAACATTTTTTAGTATTTTACAGATTTTCAAAAATTTACTTTCATTTGCTTCTTTGTCAAAGAGCACAAAGAAACTTTTAGTATAGGAAGCGGATAGTCATAACAAAATGCAGGATGAAAAAAAGGATTGATCGGTGGGTTAAGTGGCGCAGGATGTTGAACGATAAGAGTCGATTTTATGTATCATCAGCGGCGCCCAGCGACTAATTGACCATGCGGCAGACCACTTTCATTGTGCTCTTGCAAAAACATACATTTGCGACATGTTGACCGATGACGAACCAGGGCAGTCTTCATAAAACTATTTAAAATGTTAAATAAAATAATTTAGAAAAAAAACGAAAAAAAAACAATTTATTGTTAAACGTGGCTTAGTGGGACATGTAGTGTTAAGGGGGTCACCCGATTTTTATCCAAAAAAGCAATATTTAGACATAAAAAATAAAATGTATGGTGTCCCACATTACCCCACACTTTCTCGCTTAACCCCATTTTACGGTAAGAATAAAAAAGAATACAAAGATTTGTACTTTTCCGTCAAGTGTATTAAGATCAATGTTGATGATCAAAACAAAACAAAAATATATATATAGAAGCATTATTTACGATCTCTACTGAATTTATTAAATTAATTTAAAACATTTAAATTGTACTTATTATGTGGTGTTTACTTTTGAAAAATTTCCCATATCAACAGCACATGTGATACATTGACCACAATCGTGGTTCCCAATTATTATATTGTGTCTAATTAACCCTATTTAAAGTCCACATGTTCTTTATTTTCATGATAGATGACAAAGGGATTTTAAACTGAAAAGGGAGAAGAATTTTTTTAAAGTTTCATATTTTAACACAGTTTCTAATCTTGCAAAAATGAATGAAAAGTTTTTGAAGAATATATAATATTTTTAATCTTGCCTAAAATTTTATAATTAATAATTTACTTACATAAACTGGGTTTTATAACTTCAATAGTCTTTAAAAAAAAATTGAAATTTAAAAAAATTACCAGTTTAAAAGTTCAAAATTAGATTTTGGTTAAGACTCTAATTTGAAACCTTTCGACATTGCAAGCCTTTGAGTATGATATTCCGAAGTCTATGCATTGGAGATTGATTCAATTTTGAAAGAATAAAGATTCTCGAATTGAAAAATATTTATTATTGCAAAATTTCCATAGTTAACTTAATTTTGGATCATCGATAACGTGACAGTCATTTCCAGTTTAAAATTATTAGTTTGGGAAAATATCAGATTGGTATATTTGTCTATTGCAAAGTATTCAGAATTAAAATTCCCTTAATCTTATTTATTGTAAAAAAATTATATTTAAAATTAAAAAAAAAGATTAAACAGCTTTTTTTAATTACCAGTCTCTACTAAAGTGAGATACATATAATAAAACGATATAAGCTTAATAAAAAAGTTTTTGACTATATACATCTAACAAATTTTTCTACAAATATTAATATTAAACAATAATAAATAATATATAAATTTATAAACTACTTTGAAAAAATATTTCTAAATCTTTTTTGGCGTTATTAAAAAGTGCTAAAAAACGTTTTTTAATCTCTTCCGATTGTATCAAAAAGTTTTAGTTATCTTTTTATCATTTTTATATTATTCGACGTACGATATTTCAAAAATAAAATTTAAAAAGTTAGAACTTTTTTAAATAAAATTTCTAGTCACTACAAAACTCATGAGATTGAACGTATTTAATTACTTCGTCGCAGTTCTATTCTTTTTTCCGATTAAATTTAGTACACAATAAAACTATATACCTCTATAAAAATGTAGTGGTGCTAAAAAATGTTTACTAATAATCTCTTCCGGGTTATTAACTATAGAATAGGTTTAGAAAAACGCAATTTGTTTTAATTTGTGAAACTTATTTTTAAATTTTCAGTTAGATCAAGGCAAAAATAAATGCAATTTTTTAAAAATAATTGTTTAAAACAATTCATTATTATTTATAACAATATTCTGTGTGAATAATACTAGAAAGTTGCAGTTCTTTCTAAAATCTTCTATTTTTGGACCACTTTTCCATTAAAGAGAAGTAATAATTGATTAAACTGTACAACATAATTGTCTAGACAAATTATTATTATTTTTAATAATATTCTCTCTAAATAATGTTAGAGAGTTGCGGCTTTTCTGAAATTTGCAACTTTTTGCTAACTTAGAAAATAATTTGTGAAAAACTAAACATTAGGGCAACAAATTTAAAAACTTTAAATCAACATTTTTACAATAAATTATAAACATACAGGAAATTAACTTAAAAATTTTTTTAAAAAACGATTTAAAGATTTGCAGAGAAATAATTGTTTGAATTCAAAATGGATCCAAATGGCCTAACTATGAGCATCTATAGACAACTATATAATATACATCTAAATATAATTATGTATTCAAAAATGTTTTCGAATATATTTCGGGTTTATTGAAAAGTTTCACTAATATTTTTATAATTTTCGTAAAAGATTTGGAAAATATATTAAGAAATTTAGGATCTTTTGTTTAAAAAAATTCTCAATCTCTGAAGAAGTCCTGAGTAGGATAGTATTGAAAATTTCTGCAACGGAGTTCTATGCATTTTTCCGATGAAATATAGTATATAATGAAAATTATAATAATAAATTTTTACCAACCTTTTAATAATTTTTGTGACCGGTATCGAAAATATAATAACAAATGTAGGAATTTGTTTTAAAAAAATCCCAATTACAATAAAATGATTATCTTGCAGAACAAAAAATTTCGCATGGACGCCACTAAGCCATTGCTTAAATTTTCCAGTTTGTAATTTGAAAATTTTCCACAACTTTCAAGTTGTTTAACTTTCAAGCAGTTAAATTTTGTGTTTTCGCCATTTCAACTTTTTTTTTTAAATTTGCCTTTTTTAATAAATGAGGGATAATTCTTTTGTCTGGTGACAAAATTTTTGTGTAGGATTTTAACTCATCAGATTTACAATCAAACTAACTAGCTGCGAAGTGCAGCAATTATTTATTCCTAAGACGATATTCAGTGATAAATAAATGAGTCTTTAATTATTAAATTATATATTTTTTACGAATTAAAATGTATCCTATGAGTTGATGTGCACATTAGGCATATTTTGATATATGATACGATGTTATCATTTCGTCTGGGTTCAAACTTGATCGGATATCAAATAACGACTGCATTATTATTTTGATTACTACATTTCTTTCAATGGAATTGCAATTGGTATTTATACGTAGAATTTTGTCTGTGCATAATATGAACATTCAGAATTCATCTGGTTTTGTTAAAAATTCTACTATTAGGTTTAGAATTTAATTATTTTGTTGAAAATGAAACTATTTTGATAAAAAGTTATCTTTCTTATTCAAAATTGCAACTACTTGGTTGAAAGTTGAATTTTTTTCTTAATAAATCATTTCTGCTAAATTTATATTTTTTAGTTCAAAATCCATATTTCTTGTGGAAAATTAGACTTTTTCGGTTGCAAAAAATCTGATTGGGGTTAAAAAATCATATTTTTGGCCGAAAATTCAGATATTGAATTGAAAATTGAACTGTTTTGTTGAAACTTGTGGTTTCTTTGGTAGATAATTTTTTTTCATGAAAGTTTAAATATTCGATTTTCCGTTAAAAATTAATATTCTGAATTGGAAATTGATGTTTTATAGAGGATTCAAAGAAACGTAGTACTGAGTACGTCAAATGAAGTATTGCATTGATCGAAGAAAATTTTTCTTATTTCAAGAAATGTTTTTCAAATAAAAACCTCACTTTTGTTATAAGCAAAATTTCTTTAGGTCAAAGTAATATTTCATTGGACGTATTCAGTACTACATTTATTCGAATCAAGTAATGATCAAGTACTTTGTAAAAAACTCATTTATTTTAGTTAAACATTCATAATTTTCATTAAAAATTCAACTATTTGGTTGTAAATTACCTTTTCTGTTTCAATTTCATATTTTTTTATTAAAAATTGAACTGCTTTGTAAAAAATTTATCTTTCCCTTGAATATTAAACAGTTTGATAGAAAATTAAACTGTTCGGTTGAAAATTTAAATATTTGGGTAAGAAATGCATTTTTTTAGTTGAAAATTAAACTAATTATTGGAAATTTTACTTTCTGGTAGCAAATTAACTTTTTCTTTGAAAAATAATATTTCGCTTCAAAATTCAACAAATTGGTTGAAAACTCATTTTTTTGGTTGAAAATTCAACTACTTGGTTAAATTTGAACTGTTTTTGGTTGAGAATTCAACTAGCAAATCTCAACGAAATAGTTGAATTCTCAAAGGAAAAACAATAGCAACCAAAAAACTAATTTCAAACTGAACACGATCTGTTTTAAAGCAAAAATGTATTATTTTTTTAATTTTCAACAAAATAATTAAATTTTCCATCGAAGAGATGGATCTTCAATTAATAAAATTATATTTTCAATGAAGTAGTTCAACTTTCAAGCAAATAGTTGAATTTTCAATCAAAAAGATCAATTTTATACCAAAAAAGAGAACATTACTGCGAAATACATTATTTTTCAACCAAATAGTTGAATTTTTCAATGAAAACTATCAATTTTCAACTAAAATGAAATACAATTCAAAACATTAATTAAAAAAAATGAATGATCGACAGAATGGTTAAATCTACAACTAATAAAAATAATATTTAACGAAGTAGTTCAACTTTAAAATAAGCAATTGAACTTTGAATAAAAAAAGATGAATTCTCAATGTACAATTAAATCCGAAATGTTTTCTTCAGAAAATTATTTGACACTAATCAGCGAAAATTTAACATTAGAACTTAATTGAAAAATTAAATAGTTGACTTTTCAACTAAAAGCAATCAATTTTCAGCCAAAAATGGAAGCTAAATTTTTAGTTAAAAAAATTTATTTGAAATTTGAAAAAGGGAATTGTCAACAATAGTTAAATTATAAACTAGTAAACGATTTTTGTTAAATTATGAATGTTGCTGCAATAATCATGAATTTCCCAATTAAAAGACTGTCAGAAGAAAAGGTATTTTTCCGTCAACTGTCCGAATAATGCATTTTTTATTAAATTAGTTTACAAAAAAATATAAAATTTATCAAGTAATTATAAACTTTGCTGAAATTATCGTGGAGCTCCTAATTAAAAAGACTGGCATCGAAAAAACAAATTTTTCCGACGGATAATGCCTGAAGAATGCATTTTTTTATTGAGTTTGTTTATAATAATAAAAATCATCTGAAGAGCATTTCTTCCCATCACAATCTAGTTTTCATTTAAATGTCTTGCATTTTTTCGTTATACTTGTTTATATATAAAATACTGAAAAAATAAATGAGAAATCGGGCTCCACCAATCTCTGGAAAATATTATCAATTTTGTTTTCAAATTTTCTACGTTCAATCCGGTCAATATTTGCGGTCAGTGCATTATTTTAAACATAAAAAATCTTTTTTTTTCTTCTGATGGACGTGAGCGCGCGTGCATTTACTGCTCGTAAAGAAATAAATTAAACTTACCAGTAAAAATTAAATTGAAAAATTTCAGATTAAATTAATTTAAATTGGCAGAATTCATTGGCCACTCCTACGCAGATGTCTTAACTACATACAATTTTTATTATTTTTATTTTACGCATATCGAACATCAGTCCTATGCGACTGGGTGTATGTGACCAGAGAAGATGGTATCTAGCGGTAAGAACGAGGCAATCTTTTGAGTCGGACTGGGAGTTTCCCTTTTGGTCGTAAAATATTCCCTCGAGAAATAAGACCTCCGCCCTTAAGAGTTAATAACGCGAAGGTCCCCGAGTACCAAGTACCCTGCAAGTACCTTATATATATGCACATGATCGAAGGAAATCGAGACATTGAAATTCACAAGATTACAACCGAGTCGCAAAAATAATAATCTATGGGTAGAGGCGCCGGACATTAATTAATGTCACGCCTGGCAGTCAACTTTACTGTTGCGCCCAACATGCTTCTGATTTAAAAAGGAATAAAAATACAGCCCCACAAAAAAGTAGGTCGTATTATAGGTCGCTGAATCTAAATCCGAATCCGAAATCAGAATGCCGAATCTAGCTATTGTTTTCTCCTAACCTCTAGACACCCTTTTTCACACATTTTTGCAGTTGGAAATGAAACAAGAGCTAACTGCGGAACTCTCACTTCGGATTCAAATTCAGCGACCCAAACTACATATAAATTGACTAGTTTGATCCGTTAGACATCCGACGAATCGGAATCCGAAGTCCCTGGATCCAAGTCAAAAATACAAAGTCGCTGAATCACAATCCGAATATGGAATGCCGAAGTTAGCTCTTGTTTTCTCCTAACCCCTGGAAACACTTTATTCATAACTTTTTTGCTGTTAGAAAGGCAACAAGAGCTATCTGCGGCATTCTGACTTCGGATTCAGATTCAGCGATCCAAAATACATAGATATAAATTTACTAGTTTCATCCACTAGACATGTGACGAATCAGAATTCGAAGTCGCTGAATCCAATTCATAATCCAAATTTGCTAAATCTAAATCCGAAATTGGAATTCTGAAGTTAGCTCCGGTTTTCTTCTCCTGATTTTTTTGAGGTTAGGAAGAAAACAATAGCTAACTTCGGCCTTCTGACTTAGTTCTTGTTTTCTTCCTAACATCAAAAAATACTTTTTTCGTACATTTTTGCTATTAGAAAGGAAACAAGCGCTAATTGCGGAATTTGGACTTCGGATTCAGATTCAACGTCTCAAAATATGTGTTTATTAAGATTAGGATAAAAACAAGAGATCATTTTTATATTCCGACTTCGAATTCGGATTTAGCGACCCAAATTGCGTAAAAATTGACTAGTTTGATTCGTCGGATACCCGACGAACTAGACTCTGCAATCCCTGAAACAAATTCGAAATCTTAAAGCCGAAGTTAGCTCTTGTTTTCTTGCTAACCTCAAAAACACTGTTTTCATACATTTCACGGCCTTATAAAAATGTCGAAGTTCGGAAGCACCAAAAATATTCAATTCTCACATATTTTGGATCACTGATTCTGAATCCGGAGTCAGAATTCCGAAGTTAACTCTTCTTTTCTTTCTAATCAGATCAGTATTCAACTATCCAACATACATAAGAATTTGACTGGTCTGGTCCGTCGTAACTCCTACTTTTTTCGAGGAATGTGAAATGTACGAATAAAGTTTTTTTAAGGTTAAGAAGAAAGCAAGGGCTAACTTCGGCAGTCCGACTTCTGATTCGGATTCAGAGACCCAAAATATGTGGAAACAATGTTGTCTACGAACTAATTTTTTATGGATTTTATAAGTTTTCTGTTTTAAGGTATTATGAGTCGGTACAGAAAATTCATTTTTAACAACAAATCTTTTTTAATGAACAATAAAATAAACAATATTATTGCCTAACTTTTCCCATTTCGATTTTTTTAAGGTCTTGAAAATGACTGAAGAAAATCTTGAGTCAGTTTAATAAGTATCTAAAAATAATTTTCAAATAGGTAAGAGTAAGAAAAAATCGTTTATAATCTATACACAAATTGATGAACAAAAGTCATTGTCTTATAATTCTGTTAGAATTACGAATTTGAATTTGAATTCTGTTTGTTTTTGTTAGTTCTTGTCGAACTTTTGAACAATTTTAGGTTATATTGGTGTTTTATATAAGAAATTTTTATTTTTTAACATAAAATAATTCCCATAGATTTTAATTCAGTGATTTTTAAAGTTTTTTTCGTTAAGAATTAACATTTGTAGCAAAAAGTTAATAGATTTTAAAGAATATTTATCATTTTTCAACCATTTTACGTTACGTTGTAATTTTGTTTTAAAAATTAGCTTTCTCAAACAAACAAAAAATTATTATAATTTGAACAAGATTTAGAATCTTCTTACGATCTAAGATTATCTTGTTTTTTTTGTCGGAAATAAACATTTTATTTACCAGAAATTGGACATTTTAAACAAAAATCATTCACTTTCCTTCTCGCCCTTAATAATGCTTGTCAACTCATTCATCCTCCATTGTCAACGTCGACTCTTTAAATTAATTATTATCTCAAAAAGTTTAATAAATTTCCTAAAGATAAAATCTAAAAATTCATTTTTTCTAAAAGATATTAATTTTAGGGAAAAATTGTAAAAACAAAAGTATGTACTATTTCGATATGATCCACAACTTTGATTTGAAACATTTTTATATCGGATCAATGTTTTTCGAGATTTTTGAAAAAAATGGTGTAAAAATTCTTTAGAGATTTTCAACTGGCATGCAAAAGGTACTTCTAGACTGAGTATTTTTTGAAATTATACCCAAGAAGCTTATTTTTTTAAGTTGTTTCACATGCATTTTGGTGAATGATGCATACAAATGTGTAAGTGTTAAAAATATCAAAATATCAAGAGAAAGGTGAATAGATGCTAATTTTAAGAGAAGTCTAGTACTGATTCTAGATGCCAAATTTGGTAACAATAGGTGGCGCTCTTCCATAAGAGGGCCTAGCAATTTAAGATCAGTGCATGATCGACTCGAAACGTGAGTCAACAACTCGAAACACACCTCCATTAGTTGTGTAATGATCACTTGACCGTCCTTGAACCTATTAATTACTATTTACATAGGATCTGTAAATCCCAATTACTCGCGTGGATTTCATCCTCAACTGAAGGGCCCGCGGTTTAAGCCTGTTAACTGACATTTTTGTCAAAATTGATTTTTTTGTATTTTCTGAAACATTTCGTATATGCAATTAATGCCCCGCAAGCGAAACGGCAAAATTCCTTTTAGTTTTTTTTTAAATGGATTTTCGAAAATCGCGTTTGGGTATCTAGAGTATAGGTCCTTGGTATAAACATGTTAACTAATTATGGCGTCTAATAGGAAATCCGTGCTTTTTCTCACATCAGTTCAGTTCACACGGAAAATAGACCAGTGAGACACATGTTGACGTCTGCAGATCGCCTTAAAGACGAAAGTGAGCGACGCGTCTCATTTACTAACAATCAGAAAATTTTTGCAATAAACTATTTAAAATTTTTGCAAGCACATCTATGTTCGGCTTGCGATTCCAAAGATTTTAACATATTAAACTTTCCCGCAGCTTGAAAAACAACGCAGAAGCATGCAAGTCTGCGAAAAACAATAGAAAAATAGTGGTAGAACACTGCAGATAACAGGTTTAGACCGCTAGACCCCTTTTAGATAACATATGAATAGCTTTTAATTGTCATATAACGTTCAATTTTGATTCAAATGTTATAAAACTAACTGTAAAATTTCTGAAATGTCCGTTAACAGGTTTAGACCGCAGACTCTTCAATTTATTATCATACTTACAGAATATAGTGGAAGAATGCAGGAGAAGATTTTAATAATATTTTTGTAACTCTAGAGTCATAAAAAACAGATCACACTTATGAAAATCAGAATTTAATTACGCGCAGATTGAGCTCTGTTTAAAGTAATTTCGGTTAATAATTGGCACCGAAATATCATGTTAGAAAGACGGAACTATTTTCCGTTTTACAGCAATCTTTTAATCTAGAATTTCACTCTCTCCATACTTTAGGAAAATGAATTGAAAAAATTAAAAATTTGCTGAATTAAAGTATAAAATTTCCTTTTCAAAATGAGGCCCAGAGAAAAATAAAATATTTACTGGTTCTCTAATTATCGTCAAAAATATGGAAGCGCGCACAAGCCGAAAATCAGTCGGGCAAGCGGCAGTCGAGTCGCGTTTTATTAAGACTTCATTTACATGACAATACCTTTAATTTGGGCCATTCTCAAACAATCGGACTTATTGAAAAATTTCCAACAGCGTGGTCTAAAAACGAAACTTTTCAATTTTTCTTATTTTTCAACCCCTAATAACAAAAAGTCTACACTATAACGTCAAAAAATTTATTTTTTAATACACATCTAAATGCCAACAATTTCAATTGCAGGTTTTCTCGAAGAAAATTAAAAAAAAAAGGAAAAATATTTAAGCATAGCAAGTTAAAAAAACGAAACCTCCCGATTAATCAGATTTTTTATCCACTGATATAAAAAAAACAATACAATGACATACAATATTTTGTTTTGTAATGTATATCTATATTTTAAGATATTCAATTTGAAGCATACCTGAAAAATACCGGAATAAAATAAAGCTTCCAGTATAGTGGTCTAAAAAATGAAATTTCCGTATTTTTATATTTCCTAATCATTTATAACGAAAATAAATGACACTTTAACATTATACATTTTATGTTTTACTCCACATTTACATGTCCAATCCTTCAATTTAAGACACAACATGACTTTAACATAAAAAATATTATTCTTTAACACACATCTACATGCAAAAACGTTCAACTTCAGACATTCTCGAAAGATTGGTAATAATAGAAAAGAGAAAAAAATAGAATACAGAAAACAATATAAAAGTAAAATATAAAAGGAAATTTACATGTATGATAAATCCATACCTAATTATATACAAATATCACATGACATTCTAGCT
This sequence comes from Belonocnema kinseyi, assembly GCF_010883055.1. Classification (NCBI taxonomy): domain Eukaryota; kingdom Metazoa; phylum Arthropoda; class Insecta; order Hymenoptera; family Cynipidae; genus Belonocnema; species Belonocnema kinseyi. Next base: position 35,626,705 of record NC_046666.1, on the reverse strand, counting down.
TAACCTTTTAAAAACTGGGTTATAATGTATAACTCAAAAGTGTCACCTGTCTGTTTCTAATTACTACCTAAACATGTAACTACGAGGGTAGTTCAATAAGTCCTTAGAATGACCAACACATGGCGCGCGAATCGCTCCAAATCATCTGTTTTCAGTCAGCACCACTCCCGACTAGATATAT
>NC_046666.1:35613914-35626424 GCF_010883055.1 Belonocnema kinseyi | reverse complement strand
TGTATAGAGCTCCAAGGAGATTATGTTGAAAAATAAAAAAAAATTTACCAAAAAAAATTGTTTTTATACTTCATTCTAAGGACTTATTGAACTACCCTCGTAAGTATAATAAATTATTATCCATGATGTTATTTTTAGATTCTAATTAATCTAAAATAATCCTCCTGCAATTTTGAAAATAGTCCAGGTTCTTTTCTGATGAATTGATTTGATTAAATCTACCTTGTTGAGGTTATCTTTTTGATTTCTACAATTTTCTGTTTTTGAAAACATTTTTACCTCAATGAATATAAATAATTTATATAATTTGGTCTCTGAGCAATAAGAAATAATTATGTTTTTTCAAAAATCAGTTTGTGTTACTTCAACAATCTTTGTGAACTATAACTTAAATAGGATATAGTAGATCTGTATCAAAAAGCGTTGTTAATCATCAACAAATAAACGAATGTACTGGTAGAGGCCACTAATGAAAATTTATTCATATAACCAATCTAAGCAAAATAATTTTTTTAAATCACTTTCTTTCAAGATTTTTAATTAGCTATGAATACACAACATCATTAACAAATGCAAAGGTTTCTAAGAAAGGCTTGAAAAAAGATTGCAATTTCTAGACAAATGGCATCGTCAAAGAATGGAAACCATGATGTTTTTTAAAAATCGGTTTGTGTAAGTTCAACAATCTTTGTGAACTATAACTTAAGGCCATTAAATGAGTGGGTCACGTGACCAGATTCCTACCAAACCGACACTTTTTTTATTTCCTAACTTATATTCACACGAAGCGCTAAATCGAGTTTAAAATTTGGGATACTAAACAAGAAGCACTAAGAATACTGAGTCTGGTCCTAAATTTGGATAATTATAAAAAAAAGTTTTTGTTGCAAATATTTTTTTTTCTATTTTCACAATTATTAAAATTTAAGACCAGACCCACCTTTCTTAATGCTTCATATTTATTATCCAAAATTTTCAACTCGATGTGGTGCTTCGTGTGAAAATAAGTTGGGAAATAAAAAAAGTGCCGGTAAGGTAGGAATTCGGTCACGTGACCCACTCGTCGCATGGCCTTAAAGATAGTAGATGCTTGGCCTCTACCAGCATCTTTGCTGGTAGAGGCCACTAATGAAAATGTATTCCTGTAACCAGTCTAACCAAAATAGCTTTTTGAAATCACTTTCCTTAAAATTTTTTATTAGGCTATGAATAAATAAAATTATACTGCAAAGGTTTCTACAGAAAAAATTGAATAATTTTACAATTTCTACACAACTAGCATCGTCAAAGAATGGAATCAATGATATTTGTAAAATATCCTTTTTTCTAGATTCAAGAATATTTTGTAAACAATCGTGTCGTCTGCTCCAGCCATGTTCACACAGTGGCAAAATGTGGCAGGAAATTCGCTTTAGTTAGCTTTCAGCCTTTCAGTCACTCAGCCACTCAGTTAAGTTATGCGTTGCGTAACCAGGTGTAACCTTCAGGCATGAGGAAAATATCGAAGGAAAACAAAAGGAAGCGTTTATCTATCGAAGAGACACATAAGATTTTAGACGAACTGAAATCAGGTGCCTCGAAACAGTTTTATTTTGCAGAAATTATTTTTGACCGGAAAATTTACAAATCTTAAGAAGAAAAATCTGTCCAGAAGTTCGATTTTAATAACAACTTTTAAAAGAATGAATTGAATTGTTATCTTTTTTCAATTATGATACTATTCAATTTACAGTGCGTAATTCGAAAATCTTTTATTTACAAATTTTCCATTTTAGATTTTTATTTTCAAACTGACATTTTGAATTTAAACAATTTCAAAATGCAGACTTCACGACTTAAACAATTAAAAGTTAAAAGCGTTTCAAGTGCAAAATTTTGGATGAAAAACATTTATCTTTTAGCATTTATTGTTTATTAAAATATTTAGAAGTTCTTAAAAGACTTTCAAGCAAATTTTTAATTGGAAAATATTTCAAACAGCTATTAGATTTCTGAAAATTTTGAAGTAAAAATTTCTAATTTACGAATTGTTAAGTTTTAAAAAATTAATTTTTCAATGTTCAATGTTTTCAGCTTAAAATTGCTGAAAATAAAAAAAGTTTAAGTTCATTGAATAATTCTTTAATTTAGAGCATTGAAAATGATAACGTGGATTTATATTTAGACGTGTAAATTATTGAGCATTCGAATACAAAATTTTGAAATTAAAAAATTTTAAAACGTCAGTTTAAAAAGTTTAAAATTCAAGAGTTCCAGTTTGAGTACTTCAATTTTTAGTTTGTTTTTCATTACTTTAAATTGAAAACTACTTAGCCTTAGAGTTTGAATTTTTTTATTTTAATGACCCTAATATAAAGTTTAATTTTTGAGCACAAACATTTTCACGTTCATTATGACATTATAAAACCAAAATAGCAAAAATACAAGAACAAAAATATTTTTTAAGACGAAACTCCAACAGAAATATAGCGGGACTGCAGCGTGTATCTGACATCGTCAAAGAATGGAAACAATGATATTTGTAAAATATCGATTTTTCGATCTTCAACAATTTTTTGCGAGCAAAAGCCTGAAGATATTAAATAATTATTTGTATCGAAACACTTCGATAAATGACATTAACAAATAAACGCATATACAAACGGAATCCAATAACACAGGCCCACAAAAAGAAAAAAGTATCCTGAGCAGATCACCAGACAGGTGTATTCTGATGTATTTTTCGTCGCTGAATCCGAATCCGAAGTCAGATTGGGGGGTTTCCCAGTTACTTTTCGAGAAAAATGCAAAAACCTGGTTTTTCATGTTTTTAAATGGTTTTTCAAAACTAAAAAGCGAAAAAATTATTTTTTAATTTTAAATTTCTCAATTGCAACTGGTTCACAACAATTTTCCTCATACTCATGAATTTTTTCAAATTTTTTCCATCACCCCTTGTATAAGAAATAATGCTCTAAACTTGACTGTTCTTAAATGTACCCAAAAATCCTTACTTTTTTTACATTTTTCAGTCTGCTAAGCACAAAACATTGTTTACATAAACGTCTTTAGGCTCATTAACGTAGAACACTTTCAGCTTTTAAATTACCGTTTTTTCTGTTGCGCTAGCATTTTTTTGACTGAGTTGTTAAGCTTCAAAGGCAGATGCCTATAGTTTTCTCGCCGATAGTAGTAGCTTATATGCATCCTTTCCCCACCACTTAGTCTCATAAATGGTGTGGCACGTATACACAACAACTTCGAATTCGGATTCAGCGACGAAAAACACGTAAGAATACAACTGTCTGGTAAGATTTACGGGATATTTTATTTTCTTAGCAATTTTTTCATTATAAACCATAAAGAACCATGTATTTTGCATTTTTCTCGAAAAGTAATTGGAAAACCCCCAATCTGACTCGGATTCGGATTCAGCGACGAAAAATACATAAGATTACACGTGTCTCGTAAAATGTACGGGATATTTTATTTTCTTAACAATTTTTGTATTATAAACCATAAAAACCATGTTTCCTCATTTTTCTCGAAAAGTAACTGGGAAACCCCCCAATCTGACTTCGGATTCGGATTCAGCGACGAAAAATACATAAGAATTCACCTGTCTGGGGATCTGCTCAGGATAATTTTTTCTTTTTGTGAGCCTGAGTAATCGATATATACATTTAAACATTGTAACCAAAATAATTTTTTAAAACTATTTTCCTCAAAACTTTTTAATTGGCTTTAAAAAAACATCATTATGTATAACTGCAAAATACTTGACGGAGATTATAAATTTTACACATTTACACTACACCGTCAAAGAAAGGAAACAATATGATGTTTGAAAAAATCAGTTTTTTCTAATTTCAGCAATCATTTGTAAATATAACTTAAAGAGAATACATATCTATATCGAAACCGTCGTTAAAAAACAATAAGTACATGCATATACTGATATAAAAGCCACAAATAGATTTTTATTCATTTAACCAGTCTAGCCAAAAAAATCTTTGAAATTTTCCTTGAAATTAAACAAACAACATAATAAATATTTGCAAAGGTTTCTACAAAGACTTAAGAGATTACGGTTTCTACACATCCTGCATCTTCAAAGATCAATGAAAACAATGATATTAGAAAAAATCAATTTTTCTCATTTTAATAATCATTAATGGAAGAATAACTTGAAGAGCATATACTGGTAGAAGCAAAAAATGGATTTTTATTCATTTAACAAGTCTAACAAAAAAAAATTTTGAAATTTTTTCCCTTAAAATTATTTAATCGGCTTTGAACAACCTAATGAATAATTGCCCAGGTTTCTACGGGATCCTGAAGAGATTAAGGTTTCTACAGATCCTCCATCGTTAACGAATGAAAACCATTATATTTTTCAAAAATAAGTATTACTACCTTCAACAATTTTTCGTGAATAATATACCTTGAAGAGGATACAGGTTTATATTGAAACGCGTCGTTAAAGATCAACAATTAAAAGCATATATATACTCCTAGAAGCTACTAACGAATATTTACCCATATAAACAAAATTATTTTAAAAAATTATTGTTCTTCGAAATAATAGAAAAATCTCGAGCAGGTTTCTCTACAACTGAAATTTCCTCATTTTTCCATCCTTGATAAGAAAAAAACTTGAGTGTAACGTAACACATTTTATTTTTTTATTGCACATCTACACGCCCATACCCTAAATTTGAATTTTGTTATTAAAGTATATATTTTGAGGAATGTCATTGCTCTTCTCAAGCGAGTAAACCTTCGTAATCACGCGAACCGAGTTAGGTTTTCATGTATGAGCTAGTGGTATATATATATATATATATATGGGTGTGTGTGTGTGTGTGTGTGTGTGTGTGTGTGTGTGTGTGTGTGTGTGTGTGTGTGTGTGTGTGTGTGTGTGTGTGTGTGTGTGTGTGTGTGTGTGTGTGTGTGTGTGTGTGTTCAAGCCAAGAACGGGATAAGGTTATATCCACAAGGAGCGCGAGTGGAACATGGTCCTTTCCGCCTTGAGATAGTTACGCTTACGCGGCAAGATCAAACACTTTCATGCGAAGCAACCAAAATCACCGTATCCTTTACCTCAACTCATACCCACTCGAATGAAGATATTCTGGAATATCTCTGCATGACAAGTTGCGAAAAGGAAAAAAAAGAACGTATTTTTTTAATAGAGTTTAATTCGTGTACAGTAGGTATTACATCGAAAATAAAAGAGAGAAAAGAAAGAAAGGAAGAAACAAGAAAAAGACTGCATGAAAGGAAGAGAAGAAAGACCAACAAAATAAAAGACAAGGTACTTTTTTCAGAAAGAAGGATGTATTCATAACATACGACGGAAAACAAACTCCTAAAAATAAGGGCCAGAGGAGATGGATTACTCCAGATTGCATAAGATATCTCTGGATTACCTAAAATGATGGTTTTAACCAAATTGTTGAATTTTTAACTAAATAAATGAACTTTTGACTAAACAGTTGAATTTTTTAACAATAAAATTAATTATTTTACCGAAAACGATTAATTTTCACCAAAATATACATATTCTCAACCAGTTAAATTTGCAATTAAAAAAGACCAATTTTCCACCTAAAAAAGAACACTTAATGCTTCTGAAGATTTTTCAACCAAAATTATGAATATTTAACTGTAATATTTAAATTTTTAACTAACAAAATTTAATTTGAACGTCAAATTAAACTAATTTTAAATAATATACTTAAATTTAGATCCAAAGAGGTGAATTTTCAACTGAAATAAAGAATTTTCAACTAAAAAAAGGATTTTCTTGAAAAATTATTTAATTTTCCACAACGGAGATTAATTTTCAAACAAAAGAGATAAATTCTCAAAGAGATATGTAAAGCTGGTATTTCCAGCCATCCAGATCTTAATTTCAAATGAAAAACAGTTTCACGTAAATAAAAAAGACGAAGTTTAAAACAAAGTCGAATACTCAATCAAAAAGATGAATTCACAAAAAAAAACAGTTGACTTTTTAATCAAATAGGATACTTTTTAAAGTCGTTTTATTTTCAAGAAAATAAATGAGTTTCCAAACAAATAGATGAATTTTTAACCAACAAGAGTAATTTTATACTTTAAAAACGAATTTTTAACACAATACATGAATTTGTAACCAAATATTTAAATTTTTAACTGAAAAAGATCAATTTTTAACTAAAAGTGGAGGAGTTACATGTTAAATTGAAACCATTAATTTTCACCAAAAAGCAAAACAAATTTTATACAAGATAATTTAAATTTTCAACCAAAGAGATGCACTTTTAACTAAAATGATGTATTTAAAACAAAATAAACTCTAATCGAAGTCGAAGCAAATAGCAGAACCTTTAAGCAAGAAGCTTCATTTTCTACAAACAAGGCGAATTTTTAACAAAATACATAACTTCAACTAAGAAAAACAAATTTGCCTCAAAACTGAAATAGTTAAATCTTTAGTTCAAAGAATTAATTTTAAAAAATCAGGAAACAATAACCGGAAAACTAAATTTTTAACAAGCAAGTTCTACTTTTAAATTAGTCGTTGAATTTTTAACTAAAAAGATACATTTTAAACTGAAAATGGAATAGTTAAATTTTCAGTTTAAAAATCGAATTTAAAAAAAATTTAACAATACAGTTCAACTTTCAACCAAACGATTTTAACTGAAAATGGAACTGTTCAATTTTGAATCAGAATATGAATTTTAAACCAAAAAAAAACAACAAATTTTCAACTATAGAGTCAAATCTTTAAACAAACCATTTTCAACTAAAAATGGAATAGTTAGATTTTTAATCAAAGAAAATGAATTTTTCACAAAAAAAGGAATGTTAAAATATAGTTCAATTTTCAAACAAAGCATTTTCAACTAAATTCAATTGTAAAATTTATCAATGCAATCATCTATTTATCATTGCAAATTTATCAATTAATTCCAAAAGAAGTTTAAATTTTTTAATTGATACACGGAGAGCCCTAGTTTTGTTTACCTACCATAAATGTCCCTTTTATTGTTCTGAGATGGAGACCTGTTACAATAACTAAAGTTACAAAGGTATGACACAATTAAATTTAAATTAGCTGAATGAATTTCGTGATATTGTTTGAAAGAAATTAAAACAAATTTCATAAAAATCGGTTAATATCTTCAATGAAAAAGCAAACATTCACAAATTGTAGAAACATATAATTATTAAATCTCTAAAATTGTGTAGGAAAATAAAATTCAAGAAGGTTAAACATTATTTTTCGAAAGCCAAATGACACGTTTATTATAAATGCGAGAATAATACACCTATTAATCAGTGTTAAATTTTATGTTATAAAACAATTCGAAATAATAGGATTTCCCATGTATTATTTTTTTATCTTTTTGTAAGCCAGTAAATTAAACATAAAACAATAGAAATTGATGCACCGATGCAAATATTTTAAAAATAAATTATTTAAGCAAAACTGTCACTGTTATAAACAAATTTTATAAGCAAAAATTCATTTATGGAACTTTCGTAGGATTAAATATTTTCTGCTCATAAAAAATCAGTTTTAACAACAACTAAAATTTTCTTTCACTTTAAAAATGTTGTAAAGAATAAGTATTAGATATTGTTAATGACAAATTATATAAACAATTGAATTATATTCGTGTGTTTCTACAGAAAAAAATGATTTTTTCACGAAGAGTAGTTGCTGGAAAAATAATTTCTTTCTCCAAAAACGTACACATATAATGCAATTGTTCATCTAACTTGTTAAGAACAGTGACTCATACTATTGCCTGACAACATTTTTAATGAGAAATAAAATTGTGTTGTATTTAAAGATGATTTGTCTTAAAAAAAGATATTTGATCCTATGAAAGTTCTATAAATGTATTTTTGTTTATAAAATTTGTTTATAACAGTGACTTTTTTGTTGCAATAATTTATTATTATAATATTTGTGTCTTTGTATCAATTTCTACTGATTTCTATTGTTCTTCTTTGGTTTAGATAAAGATAAATAATAATGCATTGGAAAATCCTATTTTCTCAAATTGTTTAATAAAATAACATTTAACACAAAATTCAAATGGAAATTCGGCCTCGAGGGATTGTTGTGGAATTTTATTCACAGTATTTAATGTTTTATCACTTTAAAACCAACCAAAAATTACGACCATTAGCTTGATTTGTCCGCAAAAATCCATTACTGGACCACTTTGTAGCGTAACAAAAACGTTATAACTTTTGAAGTTATTCGGCGATTTTTGTCAATCTTCTTTCATTATTCTCCTTAAAATCTAACAAGTCTAACGCATTCTATTAAAATTCACTAATGAATATTTTACTTAATTTTCCATTTTTCTCAATCGGCTCTAATTCTCTTACAATGGGAAGGTCGAGCGCGGCAAGTTCCACGCCCGCACCACAGGCAGTCAAGTGTCCCCCCTTGCCGGCAGGGTATTGTGAAAAAATTTGAGCGTGGCGGCTCTGCCGCTCCCCAGAAACTGCATAAAAAGTTTGGGAATCGCTGCTATAGCTTACTTAAATGTGATCTGGCCACTGCACCAAGCGTCGTGGTGGCGCTGCGTTGCCACTAAGAAGACAGCTGCTTGCTCAAAAAATTTTCAGTGTAGTAATATCTGTAACCGGGATTTGCGAGAATTCTAAAAGACTATACTAAAAACACACGAAGGCTTCCGAGCTATTCCGTCTATAGCCGAGCTCGCGACGATCACACTGACCGACTGTACTGGGCTCATGACTTGGGATTCCCCGCCAAATCTCTTCAATGATGCGTCTATTTGTAGTACAAAAATGTTCGTAACTAGTGAAATTTAAATTAAAGTTTAAACAAATTTTAATTTGGAAATTTTTTATTTAAACTTTCAATAATTTAAACGTATAAAATAGAAGCTTTTAGCACTTTTCAATTGAAAAATTTTAATTAAGTGTAATTAAACTGCAAAACTTAAACCTTCACGCCTTGATAAATCGAATTGTTTAAAGATCTCTGATTTAAAAATATGAATTCGCGCTATCGTTTTAAATTCTCTAAATTAAAACTAATCCTCAATTTCAACTCGCATTAATAAAAATGTGAAGGAATGAAACATGTCCCTCTTCCAACTCAATAAAAACGTAATAAAAAAATTTTTCTTTAGAAAATATAGATTACAATGGATTTAGATCAAAGCCCGGTTTAAAATATCCAAAATCTCATTTGAATTTTTATCAAGAATAAATTAATATATTTTTAATTAATTGTAGAACACAAAACAAATAAATACGATCGACCCTAATGTCAATTAAAAAATCGTCTTTACTGTTATAATAGTTGGGTCAATTAAAAGACGATTTCTTTCAAAAAACAGCAAGGATATCATCTAACTATATCAAAAAATGAGTTCCTCTTCCTATTTCGAAAAACTTTAAAAAAGAAATTCCCTTCCTTCTAGTTCTATAAAACCGTAGCAATAAAAAAAAACTATTTTAAGTTAAGAAAAAATTGAAAATCAACACTTCCTCTCATCCAACTCAATAAAAATAAATATTTTTTAATGATCCTCTTGTAATTTAGAAAAAAAAACGAAAATAAAAAATTCTTTCTGCAAACACAATAAAAATATTGAAAAAAATTGCCTCTTCCAATAAAAAAAACTGTATCTCTTCCAACTCAATAAAAACTTTACAAATATAAAATGCACTGCCAATTTACCAAAAATTAGAATTTTCTATATTTTTTAGTATCCTCTTCTAATTTAGACAAAAAAACGAAAATCAAAAATTCTTCTTTCAAACACAATAAAAATGTTGAAAATAAAAAATTGACCTCTGGCAATTAAAAAAAACAATATCTCTTTCAACTCAATAAAAACTTTACGAATATAAAATTTACTGCCAATTTAACCAAGATTAGAATTATATCATTTTAAGGTTGATAAAAATGTTAAAAATACAATACTTCACTTTTTTCCACACATTAAAAATGTAAACCTAAAAAAGTTCCTCTTGCAATTTGAAAGAAATTAAATACCAAATTAATTATATTTTTTCAATTTTGATCGTTTCAAATTAATAATTTCCAATTGTTACTTAACGTTACAATAACAATTGTAATGTTAAAAGCTTAAATGTTGCACTCTAAAATTTTTACCATTCAAGGCTTTCTATTTCAAAAGATTCAGTTTCAAATTGTTTACTTTTGAATATTTGATGTATGATTGCTCATTCAGACATTTTATTAATTAACCATTTTCGATCTGAATGGGTTAAAAATGTAATATTTTCGACTGAAACAATATTTGAATAGGATTTTAAATTAAATAAAATCATTTAATTAATTAATATATTTATTTTAAGTTATTTTCACATTAAAATTAGTTTATAAAGTTTGAATCAGACATTTCGATTTGCTTAATTACTAAGGACTTCGTATTGAAAAAGTTAAATTTTCAACGTAAAAATCTGTAAATTGTTTAAATTAAAAACGATTTAGCATCATATTGTAAAATAATATATTTTTCGATTTTTTATACTCGAAATACATTTTAGTTCTAAAAACTATTAATTAATTCATATAGTTTCAATATTAAATTCATTCGATGAAAAATATACGTTAAGAAATTACGACATAAATCGAAAAATTATAAACTAAAAGATTTCTAAATTAAGCGTTCTAAATTAAATGAAGTAGTAATTAAAACAGATAACAACTAAACTTAACATTAAAGAAAAGTTGAAATCGAATTTATTTTTAATTGAATTCTATTATGTGATATGATATTTGTGATATTCCAAGTGATTTGATAAATGGTTCTTCTAAAAACTTGTGAAATTCCTTGTGAATAAATAAATTCACAATCATACTCATTTCTCGGTTTTTTTCGGTTCGAAAAATTCCCGGTTTTCGGTCCAGCGTCTACCCCACAAATGAGAAGTTAGCAAAGCTCCAGATATAGATTATTGGGAAAATAAAATTCAGTAAATAATAGATAGTGTTATTTGGCGAAAAATGTTGTTATAGGATAATTTCCTTCAAAACTTAGACTCTAGAAAAGTCGTGGTACCTAAAAAAAAATTTAATTACGTTCTGCGTCTACTCTGAGAGTAATTAAAATATTTGAAATTGAAAATTCGGAATTTAGCAGGTTCACATTGCCATATTTATTATTTTATTTTAATTTCTTTAAATAATGAATAATTAATCGATATTTTTTTCATCCTAATTTTGAAGTGAAATGTTCAACATTTTTGTCTGATATAATTGCATATTTTTCAGGAGGTTCGAACAGAATTTCTTCCTAAATATATTTGACTGAAAATATGAATAAGTATGCTCCGAATTTTAAGCAACTTTTAAAATAGTAAAAAAAATTTATAAAAAATAATGAGGATGCTCATTTTTCTCGTAGTTACTTTTATAAATTAAGAAAAACTATTTGATTTTATATACAAAAATTATATCGTTCCTATACAGTTATATATTCATAAGGACCAAAAAGAATAATTTGTATACGGCAGATATTTTTGAAAATATACTTTTTCGGACCATGCTTTATTGATTCCTGTTTTTTTTATCACTTTTAATAAACTTAGTTAACTAATATTTAACCATTCACAGATGGATAACGGAAGGTTTTTTTTTTAAATATTATGCAATACGATCAGAATTGCTTTAAACTATGTGATATTTAATACTTAAATGGCTCATTATTAAGGAAAATTATACCTTGGGAAAATATATAGATACCTGGCAACAACCTAGAATTGTCAGGGAATTTTTTATACAGAATTTGAGCAGACGCCCTGAGATAATTCTAAGAATAATATTTTTTAATTTTTGTATTGATATCTTTCAACATATAAAATATCTACAGAATATACCGATTAATAGAATAAATTTCCACGATTCTTTCTCAAATGAACTAATAATTACTTTTACATTTTATAAAATTAAAAGAACTGAAGCACCAGAATTTTCGCTTTATACAGAAAAATATATATTTTAAATTATTCTGTCTGTCTGTTAGTCTGTAGATTTTTAGTTCGTTAGCCATTTTCGATAAAAATTCGAAAAGCGAGTGCATTTTAAACATTTTGAGACAACTGTTTTTCAAAATTCAAACATTCTTTGTGGGTATATTTATAGTATTAAAAAATACGAACAATTTATCCTAATGATGATTTAGAACTTCAAGCCCATGCAAAATACGGAAAAAGATGAGTAGATAGAAACTGTGCATTTCAAAAAGATCTACAAATTTGTTATTTATAACTTTTTAATAGGGTGCGTAGATTCTATTTAAATCGTGAAAAACAATATAGAGTAAAAGAAAATAATCCGCCTGCTACGTGGGCAAATTCTCATCACAACTTTCGTCTTTAGATTTCTGGTTTCTCTCGTGCGTAGGGTTTCAAAAAAATAATTTTTTTATGCATAAAAAAATGGCAAATCAGAAACTACACTTTTTCATTCAACAATTTCACAGCATTTTAAAGATTCCCAAATATCGAAATGTA
>NC_046666.1:35586351-35613814 GCF_010883055.1 Belonocnema kinseyi | reverse complement strand
ATTACAAGGCGTTCGTAACGAAATGTACAACATTCTGTTTCACTTCTTTGAAAGCACTATACTAATTTTCGTTATTCGGATCCATTATAAAATTGAATACAGTGACTTAGAAATACTGTAATTTTTTTATGTAAGAATCTAAAATTCGTACGATTTATTCCAATCAGAGATACTACTCTGCGTTTTCATAGTCACTATTCGACTTTTTCTAATCGAACCTCGATTATCCCTAAATTCGTACACTTTATTTGAATTATGGATATGCGATTGAAGAACTACTAATATAAAAGTCTCTTCGTGTAAATTGAAAAAATTACACAATTTCGAAAATATGTTTAGCAGGTAAAAACGGAACATTTTGCCACTTTTTTTCTTTTCCCTAATAATAGGAATCTCGCTAAGATTTCTTTTGTTTAATGCATTGCAAACGTTTCTGTAAATAAATCAACATCAACATTTATATGTTTTTCAGAATTAATTGACAACCTTTGGACAATTATAAACTGGAAACTGGAAAAAATTTGATTTCTCTCTTCAAAACAATCACAGTGAATCATATTTTCCCCTTGGAAAAAATTCGTATTTTGACATTTTCCATATTTAATAATTTTAAATTGAAAAACGGTTTTCCAATTCTAGTTTGAAGTTTGCAACTTGTCAACGTTACACAACTGAATTATTTATTTCGAAAATAATGAAAATTATATTCATCGAATGTTTTCGTGTCAGAGCAATATTTCACCATTTACAAATAATATAATTCCACAAAATCCTCCTATGAACAGGTGACAAAATATGGAATCATAAATTGATATGTTCATTGCAATTTATATTGCAATTCCCAATACGTGATTAGTGGATTTCTGGCATGAAAGTTGCTCCTGTGCCGAATAATAAATGTCCAAATTATGCCGCAATAAGATAATTACTTCATCAATATCGCAGCATCGAACTAAAAATAACTTTTTTTTCCAAAAGTAATTTATAAGCATAACATATGTTTACACACTTTTCGTCTGCATATAAATAATCTCATTTATGTGAATAACTATTTTGATTTCAATACTAATTTCGAAAATTTAAATTCCATTTTTTTTCATTTATTAAGTTTCGAAAACCTAGATGCTTTCAGTTTCAAAGACTTAATGATTATCAATTTCCCAATTGAAAAATCTTTATTGTTCGACATTGTCCAATTTACAGAATATCATAGGTGGTCATTTTCTAAATGGAAACGTCGCTTAGTTGGACAGTTTTAATTATTTTTAAACTTAAAAAATATCAGACCTCACAATCCAAAATGATCACAAAACAGAGGAAATAGGGCGATTATTCAAGAAAATTTTGAAATAATAAGGGAATAAATTCATGCAAATAAAATTTATGTAGCTATCATATTCTATGATAATTAATTATTTTCCTACAAAAGAAATAAATTTTTAACAAAATATGTCAATTTTCAACCAAAAAGGATTAATTTTAAACTAAAAAAAGATAAAATTTCACCTAAAATAGAATAGTGGCATTTTTAGATAACAAAACTAATTTTTAATCAAAAAGGAAACGAATTTTTAAAGAAATAGAAATAAGGGAAGGTGAGTAACACTCACCTTCCCCTATTTCCCTTCCCCAGTCCTCACTTTCCCTCTTTTACTCACTTCCATTTTTAATCATTTCTCCTACTTCCCCTCACTTACACACACTTCTCCTACTTTTCCTCCCTAATTCCCCCTCCCATCAATATCGCTCACTTCCTCTAGTTCCCCTCCCTTCATTTTTCCTCCTTTGCCTACTTCTTCTCCTTTCAATTCCCCACACTTCCTCCCACTTTTCCCCGTCATTTTAATCTCTCTGACTCCCCCACTTCCCCTTTCCTCATTACCCCACTTTCTCACACATCATTTCCCTAACTTTACCCACTTTCCCTTACCTCATTTCCTATCCCTATTTCTACTGTCCCTCCTCATATTTCCCCCACTCCCCATCATCTTCTCTACTTCCCCTCACTTACACACACTTTTTGTACTGCCGAGATCCTGTTTGTTTCCATCACTCATTCCCCCTCACTTACCCCTGGTACCCGCCCTTTTCCCCTAGTTCCCCTATACTACCTCTACTTCCTCAACCCTCACTACCTTACTTTCCGTCCTCTCATTTCCTGATGACCTGTTCTACTTTCGCTCCACTCATTACCCTTACTTCTCCTCACTTACAATCACTTCTCTTACATCTCGTCCCTGATTTCCTGTCTCCTCAATACCCTTTACTTACCCTGGTTATCCTCCGCTCTTTTCCCCTACTTTCTCACCCTTTACTTTCCCACACTCCCCCTACTCCCTCTCCTCTCACTTCCGATACTTGCCCCCTCTCATTTCTCCTAACTTTTCCTTACTTACTCTCACTCCTACTTTCGGTCCCTAATTTTCCTGCCCTCATCACTACTTACTTCGCCTAGTTCCGTTTCCTTTTTTTCCCTAATTTCCCACACTTCCCCTTATTTTCGAGCACTTCCCCTACTTTCCCTCCCCTCTTTTCGCCTCACCTTCTCACTCTTATTTCCTTATCATTCCCCTGCATCCTCATCCATCATAACTCATCTCTCTTCCCTTATCTTCCCTAATTTTTCTACTTTCCATCCACTCATGTCCCCCAACTTTCCCTCCTCTTATTTCCTATCACTTCCCCTCTTGGGAAAAAAGTAGGACAACCCGACACACGACCGAAACTGTGTTTCTGCCCAGGGAAACGAAACCTTCAAAAAAGGATTTCTTTGAAAAAAGAGTGAAATAGGAGAGGAGTATGAAATATAAAATATGTATAAATTTCAAGCATTTTATCAATTTTCTTTCCAATTAAAAAAAACCGTTTATCGCTCTTGGACACCCCGAATGGGATTACTAGACAAGACCATATTGAGGCTAGTAATTTAGGATCTATGATCTATCTTTCGTAGAAAATTACTTTCATATAGGGGTTTCGATGGAAAATATTCTCCAGTACAGCGATATCAGAGAATTCGAGAAGTTCTTTGGAAGGTAAAAATTTCGATCGCGACGATATGCTTAATATTTTGCCATGTCGCGCCGTAACACATATTATATTTGATATGAAAGAGCAGAAAATTCACATCGGAATGCCACCACGAACTAGGTATGAACTTTTCAACATGGTAGTATATCAAAAATAAAAATTCGCTTCAAACCGCTGCTCTCATGCTCATATTTTCCAGGAATTTTAAAACTTTCTCTAATATAATTGATTTTTATGCATATTTTATTTTTTTTATACTCTTCTATCGTTTTCTGAACGTTTTAATTAATAAAATTAAGCATTATAGGATACCAAGAAAATAAATTTTCAAAATTCCCTGACTTTTCTTTGATTTTTTCTGGAACAATTTTTCATTTATCCTGACTATTAGTATTGGAAAAGCAGCATTTTAATCTGGTAACGTTTTTAACATAGTATCTTTTGTAAACGAAATAAAATAATTTCAGATTCAGATTTAAAAATTTTCATATTTATTTACTTATTCCAACCAAAATATATGAATTTTCTACTATAAAATTATAAATTGTCAATCCAAAATGAAGAACTTTTAACGAAACAGTTGAATTTTCGAACAAAAGAATACTTTTGAACAAAATAGTTGAATTCTTCATAAAATTATTAAATATCTACGCCTAAAAAGATGCATTTTCTAAGAAAAAAGATTAAACTTCTACCAAAAAAAAAAAATTTTAACCAAATAATTGAATTTTTTAAAGACAAATGAATTTTTAATCCAAAAGGACCATTTTTGCCAGACATTTGATTTTTCAACAAAATACTTGAAGTTTTAATAAAATAATTAAATTTTCATCGAAATTTTCATCAAGTTAAAAAGTCAAATGTTTTTGAAAAGACTTAACCTTGGAACACGGAAAAATTAAATTTTGACAAAAAAGTGAATTTTAAATGAAAAAATACGAATTTTGAACGAAATAATTGATGTTTTAATCAAACTGTTAATTAGCCAAAAAGGCGATTTCTTTAGACAAAAGTGGAGTTTTCAACTTTAAAATTTGAATTTTCAATAAAAAGAATTTCAACAAGAACAAAATTAATCTTTAACCAAACAGTTGCATTTTCGACCACATAGTTCAATTATTATCAAGCGAAACTGACTAATATTTTAGAAAACATTTAAATTTTTAGCCCAAAAAAATGTATGTTGAATTTGGAACAATGTAACTAAATTTTCCACTAAATAGTTGCATTTTTACCCAATTAGTTGAATTTCCAGTCTAAAAAATATGAATTCTTAAGAAAAAATGAAATAGTCCATATTTCAACCAAAAATAAATTAAATTTCTACCTAAAGAAATACATTTTAAAGCCAGAAAGAAGAATTGCAAATAAAAAAAAATTTTACCTGAAAATAGTAAATTGTATGAAATAAGTTAATTTTCAACCAAATATTCAACCAAAAAAGTATTTTTTAACAAAACGCTTCATCTTTTAACCGAAGTTAATTTTTAACAAAAATAAAAAAGAATTTTCAACAAAGGAGATGAATTTTCAATTAAAATGATGAACTTTCAAAAAGAATTTTTTTTAACAAAAAAATTGAATTATTAATCAAAAAGGATTGCTTTTTAACAAAACTGTTGAATTTTCAACCAAATAATAAAATTTTAAATTAAAAATATAATCATCAGAAGGAAGAAACTGCAAAAAAAAGCAATAAAAATTCAACGCAAGCCAATCACTGAGATGAATATTATATCAGGTTAGCCACAAAAATTCATTTTCAAAATTCACTCGTTTTTGACCGACCCATTTTCCATTTTCACTGATCAGCAATTTGTTATTATTTATTATTTTATTAGATATGGCAAGATATTTTTCTAAATCTCTTACTTTTGCCTGCTTTCAGGTTCTCCCTTACGTATAGCTAATCTTGTAATAAAATTAATTTTCGCAACACTAATTGTTTATCAAATTAATAAAGAGGAATTGAAATTTTGTAATTTTAGTTGTATCGAATTTAATTATCTAATATCCTACCACTTCGTATATTAAACTTTAAGGTAAATTGAGGTTTGCGAGTAAGTTTTTAGCTTATTAAAAGGTGGCGGAGCGATCTTTGTGGTGAACGTAAATTACACTCCGAAGCAAAAAGACGAAAGAAATACACATAAGTTTCTGTCGCTAACGAAAGCGGAATGTTTACTGTACTTCCCTCTCGCTTGTAGAACTTTGAAACGTGAGTTAGTTTCGCTTAAATTATTCACTTATATTTACTCAACTCAAACTTCATATTTATGTAAAACGAATAAATTTTAATATAATTTATACACAAAAACTATCTTAATTAACAAATACTTGCAGCATTCTTATAAGAAATATATGTTAAACTTTTCTTAACTTAGCCATTTCAAGTTTGCAATTTAAAAACATTAATTAAAAAGTAACTTCGTTATTTTCAAATCTTTAGATTGTTAATGTTTCATTTGCAACAGTTCTAAGTTATATTCGTGAATGATATGAGGTCCTCCAAAATATTCTAGACACGTAGCATGGACACGAACCACTTGAGCTGTGGAATGGTCTCGATGCCGTTAAAATGTCGGTAACATGAACCTTGGTTAAGAACTCCTTTACTTATCTATTGAGTAAATAATTGTAACAAAATAAATTTTTCTTGTGTGCTCGGATTACTGATACCGAACTTATCTACTTTAACACCTAGGACATATGGATCAAAATAAATCTTTTGATTTCAACTCATTTATATTTTAGAACTTTCAAAATTAAATATTTTCAAATTATTGCTAATAACTTGAAGGGAATTTTAAAACATTCAATATGTAAACAATTTAAAAATCTATTATCAAGCAATGTTTGAAGTATTATCTTTAAAAATATTTAAAACATTGGAACATTGGAAAGCATTGGAAATTTGAAAAAAATATATTCAACCATTTTATACTAAAAACCTTTCAAATCAAAAAATTTTACATCACGTAAATTTTGGAAAACAGGGCAATATTACGAATGAAATGAGAAGGATTTGACGTCATAAATAATATGAAGTCCAGAATATTCTAGAAACTTAGCACGGACACAAACCACTTTGAGCTCTGGAGTAGTCTCGATGTCGGTAACATGTCGGTAATAGGAATCTTGGATTAGAACTCACCCTACTTAGGTATTGAGTAAATAATTGTAAAAAAATCATTATTTGCTTGTGCGCTTGGCTGACTGATGTCTACATTTTCTACTTGCCTATCAAGGAGAAATAGATAAAAAAAGTCTTTCGACAATAATTAATATGTAAAAATTACGAGTTGAAAGCGTTTTAAATAAAATATATATATATATAATAAATGATTTAAAATTAAAATCGTTCCGTGTTAATCAATTTTAGATTAGGTAAAATTTCGAAAATAAGTCAACATTATGAATGATATGAGAAGAAACTTAAATTTTATCGTTTACGAATAAAAGCGTTTAGAACTTAATAATTTTAAATTGAAAGTGTTTGAAATAAAAAATTTTTCGATCAGAAGCTCTTAATAATGAAAAACTTCTTACTAAAATTTAGAAGTTTGACTATTTTATTGAAAGAGAATTCAAATTTTATCATTTTTAACGTAAAGAGTTCAAAATTGTGAAATTTTACTTCTAATTTACAAGTTAAATTGGCCATTGGCCAAAAAATAAGTTTTGCGTCATTTTCATCTTTAAAGTGGAAAACTTGGGATTATAAACTAAAAATATTTTTTTTCTAAAAAAAGTTCAAACTGATGAATTTTCGAATGAAATGCTGAAGCTTTGACCAAATAAATCAACAACAAAAAATGAATTTTTACCAACGCAGTTAAGACAAGTATTTGAATTTCCACCCAAAAATGAAATTATTAAATTTTTAGTTTGAAAAATTAATTTTCTACCAAAAAACATTCAATTTCAAACAAACAATATCAATTTTCAACCAAAAAAAGAGCAGTTAAATTTATAGTTAAAAAATTAATTTACAACTGCAATCCATGAATTTTGAACGAGAAATTTAATGGCTAGTATTTTAACAAAAAGATATTCAAATGCTAATCAAAAATCAGTTGAATTCAACTAAAAATATTATTTAAAATATTATTATAATATTATAATTAATATAATATTATTATATTATTATGATAAATATTAGAAAATATTATTGTATTATTTAAAAAATATTTTCAATAAAATTAGAATAAATGTCAACTGTAAAAAAATTAATTGGCAACTTAAGAGAACTAATTTTTAACAAAATAGTGGAGTGTTTAAACAAATAATTAAATTTTTCATCAGATATTAAAATTTTTCACCAGAAAGATGAATTCTAAACCAGAAAAATCATAGTGGACTTTTTAACTTCGAGCTTAAACAATTTCGGAATATGTTAATGTGTTAACATTTAGCGTGTGACATAACTTTTGAATTATCGAACATAAATCATTATAATTTGAACAAAACATTCAGAATCTTGTAACAATTTTTGATTTTATTAGTCTTTTTGTCGGAAATTGGGCTTTTTAATTTAAAAAATTAATTTTTAAAGAAGGTTTACAACTTTTTGACAATTTAAGGTTATGTTTTTTTTATAAGAGAAATAGGTTATTTCAAACAAGAATCTTCAATTTCAAAGAAGATTTACAATTTTTATTAGACTTTATTATATTTTCAACGGAATACGCTATATTCTTTTTGGCCTTGTTTTTTTTTGCTTCTACTGGACTGCTGCTCTTTAAATGTGTACAACTCGCAAACGAGATGAGTGTCCATCAACCATTTTTTTTCAATAAAAAAACAAAAACAAGTAATATGATTCTAGAAAAAAATATAACGTATTCCGCCAAATCTTCAACCAAAAAATTGTTTTTTATTCTTTTGTGAAAACTTTGAAATTTATTTTTTCTTGCAGATTTTATTCAAAATAGCATCTTATGTTACGAAATTCCTATAAGTTTGGTAGAAATCATAAAAAATCAGAAATATCACAATTTAAAGAAAAGACGACCTCCAATTTCAAAATGATGTAGCTCCCAGATTTTTACAATTTTTTCGAAAATCCTTTGACCAGAAAATATTACACATAAAACACTACAACTTCATTAAGTTTTATTATAAGTTAGAATAATTATTAATAATTTTAATTAAAAAACTTTTATTTTAAAAAACTGCTATCTCGAGAGGATTTAAGGTAGAAATTATTTATACCAGAGGTTGCTGCAGGAAAACCCGTTAGAACGGAAATATGCGACGATTTACGTCCGGAAAGTCTCTGAAAAGACCAACATTCGTTTTTTCACCACAAATTTTTTCACCGCCATTTTTCCCGTTGAAATTTATTTTACATCTACCTCTTTCAGCACCGTTATTTATAGGTAGCTACCAATTTCGCGTATCGATTACCTTCAAAGGAATCCGATCACATCAATAAAAAATCAAACGGAAATGAATAGAAGGGTTGCAAACGTTGAAATGTTTTTAACATTTTTCAATAATCGATTTCCCTGAAAAATCCTTTCCATTCCAATTTTAGTAGTAAGTCATGCATAAACTAAGTTTTTAAACAACATTCTGATAATTTGGTATTCAACTTAAAAATGCACTTTTTTATATTTGCGGTATCTACACTGCAAAAATTGTCTGGTTAAATCAACCAGAATTCTGGTTAAATATGCCCTTAATATTTTTTCTGGTTAGAGTAATCAGAATTCTGGTTAAATTAACTAGAAATTCGAATTAAAACAATCAGAATTCTGATTAATTTAACCAGAAAAAAATAGTAAGGGCATATTTAACCAGAATTCTAGTTTATTCAACCAGACATTTTTTTTAGTGTACTTAGTCTGATTTAGTAATATTTTTACAAGAAGATATCAAATTATAAAATGTACTTTAAAAAAAGACAAATTTGCTATGCAAAGAAATAATATATTTATTTATTTATTTATAAGAATTGTTTATGAAAATGACGAATGTTGTATGGCAGTATATTCTCAACAAGTTTTATTCTTCAGCTGAAAATAAATAATTTGGTGTAAAAGAACAATTTTCTATCCGTAGAAATGCCGAATAAATGAATTTGTTTAAATTAATTGTTTGAAGTATTTATTATTATTATTGCTCAGTGCTTCATTGCAATATACTTTCATTTTACACATTTTAATAATAACATTGATTTGAGAAATGCATATATAAATACCGCAAATGAGGCAGAAAACAGTTATATTAAATAATTTAAAATTTTTTTTAAATTTACTAGTTGATATTTGATCCAAAAAAGATTTTAATTTTAAATCAAAAACAGATGAAAAAATCAGAAAAGAAGAATTCTCAACAATTTATTTAAGTGATGAAGAAAAAAAAATAATTTTTAAGCAAAAATGAAATATTAAAATTTTCAGTAATAAAAATGATTTTTCAATTGTAAAAAAAAATTCTTCAAAAAAGCAACAGATTTTCAAAAAAGTAGTTGAGTTTTGAACGATAGGTATTAGTTTTAAAATAAAATGATGAATCATCAACCAAAAAAATAATTCATTAACAAAAAATGTCAACCAAGTATTTCCAACCTACAATAAAAAGGTAGATTTTTAGTTAAGAAAAAACATTTTCAAACCAAAACCATCACTTTTCAACAAAAAATGGACTGGTTAAACTATCAGTAAAAATGCTCATTTTTATCTTTGAAAAAAATGACTTTTTAACAAAGTAGTTAAATTTTCAAATACAATATAATTAATCTTTGACTAGAATACTGAAATTTTAAGCTGAAAAAATTAATTTTTAAACAAAAAATCTAATTTTCAATATATCAGTTAAATCTTCAACAAAACAGAGTAATTCTTAAATAAGATAATGAATCTTAAATTAAAACAACGAATTTTTAACAAATAAGCTCAACCAAGTCGCTGAATCTTTCACAACAACAAAAAAACATTTTTCACCAAAAATGTAATATTTTTATTTGCGGTGAAAAAAATTAATTTTCAACTGTAAAAAAAATAAATTAAAAAAAGTTCAATTTTTAACCAAATAGTTGATTTTTCAAGTAAAATTATAAATATTTAGCTAGTCTAGTTAAATTTTGATTTGAAAAATTATTTTTTTAATGACATAAACGAATTTCCAACAAAATATTTCAATTTTCAACCAAAGAGATGATTTTTAACTAAAATTATGAATTTTTAACTAGACTATTCAAATTTTCATTTAAAAAATCATTTTTCAACTGAATCATTTTTCAACTGAAATAATTAATCTTCGAAAAGAATATAGAAATTTTCAGCTGAAAAAATTAATTTTGAATCAAAAAATCTAATTTTAAACATAATAGTTAAATTATATATAACTGTTTAACTAAAATTAGAATATTTTAATTTTTGGTTAAAAAAAAAATGAATTTTGAACTGTAAAAAAATGAATTTGTAACCAAATAGTTTTAATTTCCACCAATGAGATGTTTTTTAACTAAACTTATAAATCTTTAACTAGCTTACTTTAATTTTTAACTTAAAACATTATTTTTCAACAACAACAAAAAAAACTAATTTTAAACAAAATAGTTAAATTTTCAACTAAAATAATGAATCTTCAATTAGACTACTCAAATTTCTAACTGAAAAAACTAACGTTTAACCAAAAAATCTAATTTTCAACAAAATAGTTCAATTTTCAACGAAAGAGATGATTTTCAACTAAAGTTATAAATCTTTAACTAGAATAGTTAATTTTTCGTTGGACAAATTATTTTCCAACGAAAGAAATGAATTTTCAAAAAAATACTTAAACTTTCGACCATATAGATATTAATTTTAAAACAAAATGATGAACCATCAAGTTGACTTTTAAGAAAATGTTCTATGCATAGAAATGAGACATTAATTAATTTATTTATTTATTTACAGGCCTCGTTTATGAAAATGCCAAATGTTGTATAGGAGTATATTGAAAGTAAATTTGTTTATCAAAAATTGTTTCAACTATTAATATTGTTTGCTGTTTCTTTGCAATTGAATTTTATTCTTACACACCTTCATAACAAAATATATGATGAGAATAATTGAATAAAAATACCGAAAATAAAGCAGAAAATAGTTATATTCATTAATTTGTTTATAACGAATAAAAAATCAAAGAATTCTGCTTGTAATAAAAATTTCTATTCGATGAAAGTAAATTGACAAATTCTGTATCCTTTAGAAGAAATATAAATAAATGGGGCTAAGCCGTTATTGCAAAAAAAAAATAAATTGCATTTTTCAAGTTAAATAACACGTTATTAAAATTTCGTTAAAAAAATAGGCAGTACTTTATTAAGACTCATTTTTTAAAAACTCCTTTCCTCACTGTGCCACTGAAGGCAAATAACAAATAAAAGTTGCGGCAGAGAATTTATTATTCATTTTGTATCCAGTTTCCCCACGACAAATGGTAGCAACTTTTGATACATTGTGCAAACAACATTTTTTTTATTTAAACCCTTACTGTATAAAAGAAAATAAGTGCTTTCCGCGATAAAAGGGGCTTAAGATAAACAAAACTTAAGTCGTCGAAGGATTACTGCTCGTCCCACAATGGAAAGTTCGGTAAAGCGGACCACCCAGTTGTGTATTTTGTTAACACGCGCGATGTCTACCTTAATTCACTAATCGGATGATATAAAGCAGGATTATTGATATCATAAATTTCCCTTAAATTTATTTTAGTACGGTTTTTGCCTTTAGAGATAAGGAAGAAGATACACTACCTGCTGATTTTGAAAAGTAATGACTCGTTAAAAAAGAAGCGAGAAACTTAAAAAAAAACGATAAGAAATCTTATAAAATTTTGCGTCTAATGACCTCTAATAGAGATATTTTTAAGAAAATATAATATGTGAGTAGTTTAAAAAAAAAAATAAAAGAATTTTTTGAATTTTGTACCTCGAACTTAATTGATGCCATAAGCTAGAAAAGTTGTAAAAAAAATCTGAAATTTATACCACATAGCCTTTAAGGTCTTATCTTTAGTTCGAGCCAATAAAACTTCAAAAAACGAAATTAGTTCCCGAGATACGACTAAAAATGGTCAAGCGTGTCCAAGTTGCGGTCATCGCTGTCGGCGATAAAAGTGGTGATCACGGAGAATTTCTCAGACTTTGTACCTTAACTTTAACTCATGCTGTGATTTAGGAAACTGGTAGAAAAAAACTGAAATTGACAGGACGTAACTTCTGAAATCTCATCTTTAATTTAAGCCAACAAAACTCTAAAAATCATTACTGGTTCCTGAAATATAACTAAAAATGTCCAATCGTCTCTAAGTTACGGCCATCGCTGTTGTGCCGTGACCTAGAAAACTTGCGGGAAAAAACTAAAAATGACAGGACGTAATTTTTTAAATCTTATGTTTAATTTAAGTCAATAAAACTTTTAAAAAACATCACGGGTTCCCAACATATGATTAAGAATTTCCAAGCGTGCCTGGTTGGTGACGCCGATTGAAAACTGACGCTGGCACGCTTGGACATTTTTAGTCATATTTCGAAAACCCATAAAGATTCTTTTAAATTTATCAGATTCAATTAAAGATAAGATATCAGAAAATGTGTGGTATATCCACTAGGGGTCATTTAAAGCGCAATTTCATGGACATTTTTTTGGAAAAATTTAATAAAACCGCGGAATTCAATAAAAATCGGTGATAACTTATTTTTCGAGTTGCAGCATACAAATTTGGAATTAAAAAATATTTAAAATCCCAATCGAAATTTCATAGAATTTCAAGAATTTTGTACGAGAAGTTTTTAAAAACTCAAAACACAAATTCAGAGTACAATTAAAAAATTCGAAAAGTTGACTTAAAATTTTGAAAACTTCGATAGATTGTTCGACTTTTATAAAAGTTATAACGAAGAGGGTTTTCGAGTCTTAAATTACAAATTTGGGGTCAAAATTCATAACTTCAAAAATCTTACTTAAAATTTGGAAAATGTTATTAAACTTCAATTGGTAGATTTTCATGAAACACAATAAGAGGTATTTCTTTAGGCACCGAACACAAATTTGAGGTAAAAATTAAAAAATTAAAAAAGTTGACTCAAATTTTGAAAATTTTAACATTTCCATAAGAGTGAGTACGTGGGTAATTTTCGAGCCAAAGAACACGAATTTGAGTTCAAAATTGCAAAAACTAATATAAGTTTTTGAAATTCTATTTAATTGTTCTATTTAATATTTAATAAGTTTCATGAAAAAAAGGAAAAAATTAAAGGGTCAACACAATTTTCCGAATTTGAAGTGATTTTTCAGAATTCTGTACCTCAGTGAAAAATTGTCGTACCGAGAGTTAAAAAAAAAGCCAATTTATGTTTAATAAACAAGCTATCCAATTCATACCATAGATAAGTTGATATTTTTTTAAGCTCGTAAAAACTTAAAGCTTCAACATACTTTTTTTAAGTATGTAACAGAAAACATTTTTGCGATCAATATTCGAAAATTCAAAAAGCTGACACTTTTTTTGAAAATTGTATTTATTTGGTGAATTTCGATTAAAGACAATTCCCGAAGGTTTTCTGAGTCACAGAAGACAAATTTTACAGAAGACAAAATTCGAGGCCAAAATTAAACAATTTTAAAAGTTGAGATAGGTTTAAAAAAATGTATTTACCTGTATATTTCTTAAAAACATTGTATTCTGAAACTCAAAAAACTCCCTCGTTATGAAATTTATGAAAATCAAATAATTGCCAACATTTTAATTTAACTATTAGAATTTTGGCCCAAAATTGGTATTTTGGGAATCGGAAAACTCCCTCGCTATATTAATCGGTCAATTCAGTCAAATTTTATACATTGAAAATAAGATTTTTGAAATTTGATCCGAAATTTGTTTTTTGTGACTTGATTTTTCTTTTGACTTTACATACGTATTTTGATATTCAAAAAAACTCTGGAACTGAATTGCATGCAAATCACCAGACTGATAAACGTTTCAAAATTCATACCAAGTTTTTGGATATATAACCAAATTTTAGAGAAAAAAACTCTAGTAATTTCAAGAGATCTTTAGAAGTTTTGAAAAGATTAAAAAATAATTAAAAACTTAGACAGTTTTAAAAAATTTTGTGTTTAATGTAGATGTTTTAAGATTTTGAAAAAATGATTTCCAGAAAAAAATTTCCAGAATTGTCAAAAAAGAACCGAGAAGATTTTAATGCAATTATAGGAAAAATTGGAATTACTTGAAATATTGATAACTTTTTGAAACTTTGGAGAGAGTAAAATGATATTAAAATTTGAAACGATTTCCGGATTTTTTGATTTGAAAAATATCATAATCGGAATAAATTGGTTCAGAATCAAACACAAATCTGAAATTTTGTTATTTCTCCCTTATACGTTGTAAAATACTATAAATAAAAAAATTAAATTTCTTAGATTCTTCTTCGAATGTAATTTAAACTATTTTTATTTTCGAATATTCGATATGCACGTTATTTAACGTAATTCCATTGGTTGTCAAAGTTCACGTCTACCCGGAAAGGATTAACCACGAAATCGCAGTGATTTAATGTCCGAATACCATGCCTCGTTTGGTCAGTTTCCCGCCATGACCAGAACAGTCAGGAACTTTGTCAATTAAATACATACCCATCTTTTACTTAATTAAAAACACTTGAGTGGATTACTACTCTCCTGATTGGAAACTTTTCCAATTTTAATCATTCTTTTGAAATGGTCCAATAAATGTTCATAGTTGTAGATTTTCTAACCCTAGCGGAAAAATTATAATATATAAACTCAACTTTCCACATAAGGAAGCTTTCGGACATGGCTCTCATTGACCTTGATCAGTAGCGTAAACCATTTCTGTTGAATTTGGAGGCATGACGCAACCTGATGCAACTAAACCGCTGAGAGTGTAGCCCTCATTCTGTTTGCCACGCTTGACCAAGCAACGCCTATATCTAACTATTTTTGTTTGAAACTTTATTATTTTCGGTAGAAAATTTAATTATTATATTGACAATTAAACACTGTGATATCTATTCATCCCTTTTGGTTGGAAATTCAACTGTTTTTTTTTTGCCTTAAAATTTCACATTTTGATTGAATTTTTTCTTTTCTTTGTGGTTAAATTGATTCTGAAAATGAAATGAAATTGAAAATGAGATTGATATTGATTCTGAAATCTGTTATGGTAGAAAATTCACATTTTCGGGTTAAAAATTCCTTTTTTTGTTGAAGATTTATCATTTTACTTGGAAATTGATTTCTTTGGTAGAAAATTAAACTGCTTTGTTAATTTATGTTGTTGTTGAAGATTAATTTGTTTAACTGAAAATTTAACGAATCCTGTTTTGGTCGACACTATCTCTTTTAGTCGAAAATTAAACTGTTTGTTAAAAAACACCTTTGGTAGTAGAAAATAAATCTTCTTTAGTTAAAAATAAAATATTAGGTGGAAAATATATGTAATATCTTGAAATTCATGTTTTTAGTAGATCAATTATTTTAACTAAGAATTCAACTCAAATGCTGGAAAGTTATTTGTTTTAGTTGAGGATTTAAGTATTTTGTTTAAAATTCGCAATTCACGATTATATTAAATTGTTTTCTTATTTGAAATTAAAATATTATTTGGTTTAAATATCAACTATTCTTTCAAATTATAAACTTGTATTTCAAATCTACAAAAATGAAAAAACTTTTTTAATTTGGCACACAATGTCATAATTAAAAATGTAGAGATAAAATTTAATTATTTTGAATTTCATAACTAATAATATTTTTTAAGTGAATAACCTATACAATTTAAAATTAGAATTATAGTCATCATTTTTTTTTATATTTTAAATCAGGCTTTGAATTTTCTTGTAAATAAATAAATATGATGGACAAAATGTTAATTTTTCCTGTATTGAAATTCTCTAAGTTTTATAAGGTAATATTAGTTAAAGGTGCTCCAATATTATATAATAAACAAAAACAATATAATGATGAAGACATTTCTTCGTTAAATTAGTATTGTTATTAAAAATAAATTTAAGAAACAAATGCATTAATGAGGCATTTTTCGAATTTTCCAACATTTTCGAAGACTTTCTCGTTGTCAAGTACCCAAATAATGCATACGTTTATTAAATGTGTTCAAAAGATCATAGAATGTTTGAACTAATTATAAATTTTGTTGAAATTATTATAAAGTTCCCAATTAAAAAGACTGACATAAAAAACTAATTTTTCGTCGACAGATGCCCGAATAATGCATTTGTTTGTTAAATTTGTTTAAAAAAATTAAAAAATCGATCAACTGATCATAAATGTTGCTGAATTTATTATAAATATACCAGTGAAAGAGTCTGAAATCGAAGAAATAAATCATTTTTTCGTTGACATTTGTCCCTAAAATGGATTTGTTTACCAAATTTGTTAAACAAATTATTATATTGAACAAAAAAGTATTAATGTTGCTTAAATTGTCATGAAGTTCCTAATTGAAAGGACTGGCATTGAAAAAAAAGAATTTTGCAGCCGATAATTGCCCGAATAATGCATTTGTTTATTAAACGTGTTTAAAAAAAATAATAAAATTAATCAATATATTAGCAATTTTGCTCAAACTATCATAAAGTGCCTAATTAAATAAAAAGTTGACATAAAAAAAAATGTCTGTCGAAAAATTCCTGACCAATGCATTTCTTTATTAAATTTGTTGTAATTTCGACAATAATCTCAAAAAAAATTAATCATCGTGTTTTTATAAAAATTTCTCGCAATATAACTTAAGAAACGTAAAATTATGAAAAATCGTAGAAAACATTTTTTCAACAAATAATTTGTTTATAATTTTTTTATTATGTAATATTGGAACATTTTTAAATAATGTTACTCTATAAAAATTAGGCGACTTCAACAATCTTTCTGTTATTGAGGAGCACCAAGAGCGTCAAAACATTCAGCGGAGTTTTTATAACTAAACTGCAAGTGCTTCTATAGCGAAGTGGTTAAAGTGCACAGTAAAATACACTAGTTTAGGTAGGTTATGTAGGGTTAGAATCATCGGCGAGTGCGATTTTTTACAACTAAAGACTATAACCATTTTGGTTTAGATTGGAATCATTGATTATTCAGTGAAATTTCTAACTACTATTTGAATCAGTGAATATTTTCACTGATTCATATTGAGATAGTATAGAATTTTTTTCTAATATAATAAGCATAATAAGGAACTTTTTTCTCAATTAAAAATAAAAATGTATACTGATTTGTTAGCTTTTATATTTTTTACTAAACCAATCGTTTTTGGGTTCGTCCCTGGTTGGTGGTGATCGTCGCTGCTATATTTTTTGTTCGAGTCTCCAGTTTCGAAGATTCACATCTTCTGGCCTCCCTCGCTCTTTCACCATCCGGCATGGCAGCTCGTGTAATTCGAAAAAAAGGTGAAAAAAATCCTCATGCCCGTTACACGCCTCGGTAAGAGTGCTGACGACGCGATCTCGCGCGTAATTAAATCGCGATCGCGCGCCAAGGGTCGGAAGGTCGAATTCTCTTATTTTTATTTTCCTCAAAGAAAATTAGTCTCCCACTACCGCTAACCAGGTTTTCTACTCGGTACATCTGGAAGCACTTAGTCTTGCTCTAGGGAATCGTTTTCTTGTCAGAACTAATACCTTCGATTTATCTTTGTACTTTAACTCTTCCTTTAATCTTATTTTTAAAAGATAATTTATGTAGACGAAGAGAAGTGGTTTAAAAATAATGTCTAGATTTGAGTTGGTAAAATATTTGAAAAAAATGTAGTTCAAAGTGTTTACATTTTTTAAAAATATTTTTCGGTTGACAAATGCGCAACTATGAATTTAAATTGAGGAAACATCAAACGATGAATGTTTAGGAGTAGGAAAACCACCAATAACGCACTTTATTCAATTGGAAAATACTTATTGTAATTATTAGTTTGCAAATTTGAAAATTAGGATTTGGAAACTTCCAATTATAACTTATAGTTTACTATAAGTTATAGTTGGAAATTTTCAAACAAGAAATCACAAAAAAAAATGTATAATTTAACAAATTGCATAGTTCGAGATAAAAGATCATGAAATAGAGGAGGAGGAGGAGGAAATTTTCAAACTAAATATCATCGCCTTTGCGAAACAATTTTCAAATAAAAACCAATTTTTCTCGAAATTTGAAGGATGCTTCTGTTACCGGATTATTTACTGATTTATGTAATGAGAAGTTTAGTCCATCGAATGGTTTTTTATAACATGATACTCGATTAAAAAACTTATTTGTTAAATAAATTACTTTTTGGTAGATATTTATTTTTTGTGTTATTTCAGTAATTTTAAATGATGATTTTATTCATAAAATTGATTATCATAATAGTTTTTGAAGATTTGATTATTTCTTCTGTTATATAGTTGTACCTAGAATTAATTTGACTTGATTTTTAACTTGCCAGGTTTTATTCTTTAATTTCTGATTTGAATTTCTGAAAAAAGGAAAATTTTGGAATTAGAGAAGAGCAAAAAACGAACTTTCTTGTTGGATAAAACTGCACATATTTTCATTCTTTGTAAATTTTAAAATCAATCAACTATTATATCCTTTTCTCAAAAAGTTGTACAAACAATAAGATTCTTGGGGAAATTCACAATGATTTATGTTTTATTTTGAAAGATTAATTTGAAGTTTTGAAAACATAAAAATGTATCGAAAAAGAATCTGGACGATTTTAGGAAAAATGTTTACTTTGGCAGGATTTTAAAGAATTTTAGAAAAACTTTGATTTACTGCAAAAGATATAAAGAAATTTACAAGTTTTAGAAATATTCGAAAATAAATACAAATTAAAAAAAAATGCCAGTATACATAAAAAATGTACATTTTTGAAAATTTCGAAATATATGATTTTTGAAAAATTTTAAACTTTAAAACTCTCTTAAAGAGAATATGTAACATTTTCTTAAGATTTCTGGGAAAATTTCAAATGACTTTTTTATTTTCTAAAATTAATTATAAAAGAAAATTGAAAAAGAAAATCTCTCTATTTTGTATTGTTTCAAATTGTAAAAAATAGAGTAAGTTTAACAGATATTTGGAAATTCCGGGAAGATTAAAAAATAATTTTTAGTTTGAACAGGTTTCAAAATTTCAAGCTAAATATAGATTATTAAAAATTTCAAGACAAGAAGCTTTCTATTGAATTAGAAAGGTTGCAAGAAAATATAACAAATTTTCCTAAAATTTCTGGGAACATTTCAAATGATTTTTTTATTTTGGAAGAAGAATGTTAAGCAAAAATTGAAAAACATTTCAAAATATTTCAAAAGATTTCCCTAAACTTCAAAAAAGAATATAGTAAGTTTTCAGAAAACATTTTTCAATTTCACAATATGAGGCTGTTGTAGTAAAAAAATTGAGTGGGCCTAACGGATATTTAAAAGTTTTAGAAAGATTATAAAATAATTTCAAACTTTAGAAGATTTCAAACCATTTTTTAAACTATAATTTTGATGATTTTGACTAAAAAATTCTGAACCTTTTCAAAAATTTGTATAAGTTTTAAGAAAATACAAAAAGGTTCCTTTAAGATTCCTTGGAAAATTTTCATTGGTTCTTTATTATGAAAAATAAACTATGAGAACAAATTGAAAAATATTTCAAGACATTTCACATAATTTTCCAAGATGTTGAAAAAATGTGGGAAATTGTGAGGCAATTAAAAAAAAAGAGTTAATGTTTTTGAAAAATCTTAGATGAAATTCGAACCGTGCATGCAAAAATTTTTCTAAAATGTGTTGAATAAAAGGAAAGTTTTTTCTAAATTTCTAATTTTCAATTTTAAAAAACGAACAGAAAATATTATCCGCTCGAAAAACGGATTTGAAATTAAAAATTTGGTATGGGTTGGCAATTTTTCTGGGTCTTACAATTTTAATCAGAACAAAATTTGGATGCTGACTACTTTCAGAAGCACTTCTCAAAGCAACCTTTCTAAATAGCTACCAGCTATATCGTCGCACTTTGTTTTATTTCCTCTACGTTTTTAAAATCGTTTCCTTTTAGAGAATACTTCAATTTCTAAAACAACCAGAAATCACAGGGTGTCAGGTCGAGACTGTATGGGGGCTGCTGAAGTTGTTCAAGGTGTTTGTGCAATTTCTGGCGTTTCAACAGAAATCGCTGAATAAGCTGCGATGAATGCGCATGTGCGTTGCCATGGTATAAAGTCAAATCACAATGTCAAAACAATGAATTGATAATAAAATGTAAACTGCTTTTAAATAAATAATTAACAATTGCTGGTCCCTTCGAATCGCCAAATCGTGACCTAAAACGTAAAAAGTAATTAGAAATCAGAAGATAAGCCACAAGAGTTCAGTGCAGCGAGAATACCTTTGCCCTCGAATTTGAACCGCGAATTAAGGATACCTTTCGTTTCTATAGTGCTTCGTAAAAGTATCTGGCACCTTCCGGCAAGAGGAATGATAAAAAGAAAAACCTGAAAGAAAATAAGAAGTCGAACAGGCTACGAAGGACTTTGTTCTTTTCTTGTAGTTTTCTTCCCTGCGACTTAAGACACTATCAGCGACTCCTTGAACAAAAGGAACGATATCTTAAGATTTCTCAAACTTTGAAAAAGTTTTTTAAAAAGCTCAATTGTAATAATAAAAAACTTCTTTAATTTATGTGTGTTTTCAAAATTGAAAAATAATCAAAATGTTCAGGTCCGTCCTATGTTTAGACCTATACTTTGACCTAAGTTAAAAGATAGGTTCATGCCAGCCTAACTTTTTTTTATTTTTACAAAAAATTAATTGATTTTTAGGTACATTTGACGAAGAATGTAACATTTTTTTACAAAAATAGTATTAATTAAAGATTCCAGTGAAAAATTGACAATTATATAAAATTTCATAAAATCCTATGTAATAAAATTGATAGAACAAAAATTTCAAAAATGTCGCAGCCATTGTTGCATAGATAGAAATGTAGACTTTTGAAGATTTAAAAACGGAATTTAAAGCTTTTTAAGGATTTTGAAAGAAATTTAAAACAAAATGTAGATGGACTACATCGAAATTTATTTGAGCCCTTTTAAATCCCTGGAAACCTTTGAAATATTTTCAATCCTTTTAACAAAATTGGATTGAACGACTTTTAAGCTTAATTTTCACAAATAACTAATAATGTCTATTTTTTTAACCTAAAGATATTTGAAATAGGAATTCTACTCCTAATAAGAGTAGATGGGCAAGGGGGGTTTTAAATACTAATTTCTACCTTACCAACATCCATACTAATACAAATAAGAAATTCATGGCGCGCATTTGAAGAATAATCAAAATTGTCTTCAATTTAAATTAATTCGAATACCTTTTGTGCCAAAACAATATTCTTCTAAACTAAATATTATTTAATAAAAGGTTAATAATATATATAAGCAATATAAAATAAATTCCATCCACGTACTAATGTCGTATATTTTATCAAGGTAAGAAACTATCTAATCATTTTAAATTTTCCATATTCTCTCAGATTTACTAACAATTACCTAAAACGTTAGATCACATTATATTAAACTTTCTCAATATAATGCCTCACTATGAGAGGTATTGATGCTTAATTTGAGGCTGAGAGCAAATTTGATGGGAAAATAACAGTCATAAAATAATTTCCATAAATAGTCGAGCGATGATTGCAAAATAAGGAGGCATTTTAAAAATCAAAGTCTCGAAGCGTTCCTTTTACGTTCAGGCCATAAAACATTTTTAGCCTCAATAAATTAACGCTCGTTAGATAAAAATGTGTTTTAAAGGAACTTTATTTTAAAAAAGTTTGCATAATTCTCCAATTTGAAAAATAGTTCGGTATTCTTCAATTTTGAAAAGTTCATGGTTGGACTTCTCCTTTTCCAACTTAAAAGCATTTATTTCACCAATTTGAAAGTCCATGAGCATATGTATATTTCTTAATTGAAAAGCATTCATAGTTTATGAGGTCAAAATTTTGACAATTTTACAACTGTTTAAATACTACTGTAAAACATTGGACAAATTTCAACTGTGATGCAATTATTGAACACAATGCAATTTGAAAATGTTTGCATAATTTTCCAATTTTCAGAATAAATAAATCTTTTGTAATTTGTACAATTTCATAGTCAGACATTTCCTTTTCCAACTAGAATTTCATAGTCGAATATAATACGGATATGATACAATTTTCATTAATTTGAAAATCCTTAAACATGTATAAATTTTTCAACTGAAAAGCTTCCATATTTGATGATGTTAAAATTTTGACAGCTTTACAACTGCTCAAATAAAACTATAAAATATTTGACAAATTCCATCTGCAATTCCATTGCCGAATATAATACAGTTTCAAAGTATTTGTATAATTCTGTAAGTTTCAAAATAAATGGATATTTTTCAAATTGGAAAACGTTCAGAGTTTGACAATTTTAAAAGTGCTCAAATAAAACTACAAAATATTAAACATTTCCCAGATGGAAAGTAATTGCCAATTAAAACACAATTTGAAACTGTTGCATAATATTCTCCAATTTCATAAATTTCTGGGTGCATCCACACTTAAAAAGCTTAAAATTCACAGAAAAAACAGAAGATAAACTTTACATCGATTTCCAACAAAAGATTCTCTGCAACGAAAATTAACTTCACAGGATAAACTTTACACAAATATCGGTCAAACTTTCTTTTGTTTTTACATGACAAACACATGTTTTTTTAAAGACGCGAAGTTGGCTAAACCAAAACTTTATCGCTATAAAAAATTTCCTGAAACAAATTTTATTCTTAGTTTTGTCTGTGTTCGAAAATCATTTTGACGACTGTAAAAAAAATCATTTCATTAAAGTTCTTTAGTTTTTGACATAAATTAAATATTCTAATCTTCTTTCTCTAATTCTGATGAATTTCACCAACCTTTTTCGAAATTCGCCAGGAAATTAAAAAAACGGTTCAAAATTAACAAAATGGCCTCGATTTTTTTAAATCATACAAAGTTTATTTTCACAAAAACTCCACTTTTTTAGTTCTTGGCAATTTTCATTGTCAAACTTGTACATTTACAAGGAAACCATCCTGTGAGTTTTATGCGGGACGAATTATTTTTGTGGTCTAGAGAATAGTTTTTTGAAAAATGGAAAAAAGCGATAAAAAATTTACTCAGTTTTAAACTATCTACGAATAGGACCTGTTACGATTATATAATATCTATCATCGTTCGTGAGAAAAAGTTGAAAAATGAATGATTCGAACAAAATTCTTGTGCCCACAAGAATAGTTTTTCCATCTTAAATTTACAAAATGTCTTCTTTATACAAGAACGCATTTGCATAAGTATTGGGTAAAATGAAAGAATGGGTTTTTCTATAAAATCAACTTTTCCTCTTTTTAAAACACAAGTGAGAAAATAAAGTCTAATATATACTAGGAAACTTAACTTTTTTATTTGGTCAAGTTTTTAATTCGTACTTGTTTAAGGAAGACATTTTAAAAGTTTCCTGCGATCCAAACCATTTTTCTGGCAGCTGGAATTTTTCTCGCGAACGACGTCAGAAAGCATAAAGAAGTGATATCTTTCTTGTAGAAAGTTTTCAAACGAGAAAAGTTACTTATGATCATTTTTTTATATCTGTCATTATTTATATCGAAAATACGGAAATTTAATTTTTCAGAAAAAACTAAAACTACTGGGAATCGAACCACAGAACTGCCGATTTCCGGTCGGGTGCTTTTACAATGAGGCTATTATAGAGATCGAGAGACAGTATGATTCCCAATGTAGCGACTTGAGTAGATCTTTTTTCAGAAAAATTTAATTAACAAATTTTATAAATTAATTTTCCAATTTGTCAGAAATTACGTTTATTATTTTTTGTTATTTGAAGAGTTAACTTGATCGTTAGTTTTGATTTCTCAATTCACAGATTTTAGAATGACATCTACACTGATCGACAGTAACTAGTTCTGACGATAATGAAAATTCCTTTAAATTGCTCGTATCATAAATGTAACACCTGGCTTGAGATAGCGTATATTTCTGAAAAAGGATTTTTCTCTCGATCTGTCTCCCGGCCGGAAATCGGAAGTTCTGTGGTTCGATTTCCAGTTAAACGACTGGACAGATCTTATTTCAGAAAAATTTAATTTAAAATTTTTATAAATTCATTTTCCATCTTGTTAGAAATGACGATAATTATTTTCTGTTATTTAAAGAGTTAACTTGATCGATAGTTTGATTTCCAAACTCAATTATTGTGGAATGAAACCTACAGTAATCGATACTAACTAGTTCTGATGATAATATAGATTTCTTTTAAAACTGAAAGATTATTATGATCATTATTATCATTATTATTATTATTATTTATTTACAGCTCACTAATTTGATATATTGTCTTCACGCTGAACTCGAAAATGATAAAAAAAGGACGGCTCTTACCATTTTCGAAATATCAAGAATTTGTAATTTTGAAAATACCGACGTGAGAAGTTGTAGGGAAAGTATTGGAAACGGAGAGAAGTAGGGAAGGAAGAGGTAGTAAGGGAAATTATAGGGAATAAAAGAAACATGGAGTTGCAGACGGAAAGTTGGTTGGAGAGTGAAATAATTCTATGGGATTCGTGTGAAAGTACAGAAGTGGAGGAGTGATGACACGGAGAGCAGAAGAGAAGTGTGGTGAAAGGAAATGTGGCGAAGAGTGTGAAAGAAGGGGAGTAGAACTGAGGAGAGGGAAGGGGATCACAAGATAAGATCGATAAGGACAAAAAAGTACGATGGACTGGCGATCAGACACTTGATCTAAAAAAATGAGGCTTCCGCTCGGGTTACAAAACCCTAAAAGTATTTAAAATAGAGGAGTTTTAAATAAATCAAAGATAAAGAAATATCAAGTAAAAAACTGGATATGTCGGGAATTGAGGATAGAGGAAGGAAGCAGAGCTGAGATGAAAAATGAGGAGGGAGTGGGGAAATAAAGTATGAGCATGTAGGGAAGAGCAAAGTAAATTTTAATGTGATGAAAGATGTGTAGAAGGATGAGGACACGGAAAAGGACACGGAGATCGAGGAGGGAGGGGAAAAGGAGGAGAAAGAGAAGTAGGAGTACAAGGACAAGGAGAAGAAGAAGGAGCAGAAGGAGAGCGGGAGGGAGAGGGAGAAGGAGAAGAAGGAGAAGGGGCAGGAGAAGGAGAAGAAAATGGATAAGAGGGTAGGGGGAGATTCAAACAAATTAATTAACCTCGTAACAGTCTACGAAACCCTTTCTTCAGACGCATTTCGCCTACTTTGACTAATTCTTTTACTTTTATAATCGCATTTTCAAAGATGAATTAGCGAGTGTGAGTGATTAGCTTTATAACAGGGAAGCTGACTGGAGTCGGTTGATAGTTGTAATCAGCAGTGTTTCATTTACGCGTCATACTATCACATAGAAGAGTATTGTTCCGTTTTTGCTCGTCCAATCGATGTTACCCTGTTTATTGGTGGTTGGGTTTTGTGCTCGTTACCTAGCGACTAACTTCTTGGTTAATGATTTGTCGCAGCATGTGCTGAGCTTCCACGACAGGCAACGCAATTTTAGGATTGAGGTATTTTCACCACTAAATATTTAATCGATTAACGAAAATTCAAGACAAACTCGTATCGGCAAACGCATTATAAAATTTTTTGAGTTAGTGGCTCGGATAATAAATTCCAGAACTTGTTAGAACATAGTATCAAATAATTGGAAGCGTTCCAAGTCGACATTCTTCACAAACTCGGCTCTACCAAATTGAAAGCTTCTATAGTTCTGTATTTAATTGAAAGGTTGCATGCCAGAAGGGTCTAACCAACAATTTTACAAGAGGAACAAAAAGCTACCTGAAAAATCAAATTAAATTTTTTTTAAATGAGAAAGCAGTTTTTCGTAAAAATGTTGAATATCTAGTTCTGCCATGCTTAAAATATAAAAAAAATATATAGAAAATGGTGTTAAAGGTGATGATTACATTTAGAGGAAGTAAAACACACATCCGGTGGATTCTATTACAAGGTTGTAACCTTTATGGCCAAAGCGCTCTTGGAAACGATCGAAGTTATCGGGTCGTTTCGCTTTATAGTTGGTGAGGATACCCACGTGGAAAAGAAGCTTTTAACCAATGCTTCCTGGTTATATGTGATTCCTGAGTGCAATTTGCAATTTATTTTTTATTATATATATTTATTTTTTATGTTTACTATCCAACTATGATCCTTTTGGGGCTTAAGTGAGATATAAGGTTTTATTTCTGAGATTCTGCGAGAAGGAAATACCTAAGTGGACTTATTCGTGTCAACCAAGAGACGAGATAAGCTTAACTTGACTCGCTCTAAACACCTTACGAGCCATCAACTTGCACGATCAGTCATGAATTGATATTAAGATAAGGTAGAAAATCCTTTTCAAAATACTTTTATGTTTCTTCTTACGTTTTGATGTATCTTTAATTTTTATAAAAAATTGACGATGCTAAATATCTAGAAAATATCGAACAAAATGCTGTCCAAAAACCTGTTCGTTTTTCAATTTCGAAAGACCCCTCCCGTCTAAATTTTTATTAAAATCGCTCGCATTTGCCTGAAAATTTGGTAAGAGAAGTAGAAAACTGCAGAAAAAGGAAATTTCTGAAAGCACCCGTTTTCCGATAAAATTCTCTACCAGAAGAGAATCGCCAACCAGCTACTGATGTCGGTTCCAAATAAGTAATTTTATATCATGACAAAATTTATTTTTAAATGTTTCTCAACTGTATTGATAAAAGAGACAAAAATTTGGAAATGATTTTTAAATAATAGGAAATAATTCTGTTTTTAATATTTTGTTAACCATGCTATAATTGGTAAACTTTAAAAAAATTTTAAATAGATGAGAAAGATTTAGTTATAGGAAAAAACTTACTTTGCAGAATTAAGAAAAATCTAGAAGCTATTTTATAACTTTGATAGATTTGAGAAAATTATGATTTTTTCAAGATTCCTGGAAACGTTTTTAAAGTTTTAGATTTTAATTCAAGAGAGCAATGTTAAGTTTTAAAGCTTTAGAAAGATGTGAGAATGGATCTGGATAATTTTAAGATTTTTTTTAATTTTACAGGATTTTTACTTTTTTAAGATTTCAAAAGGTTTCAAAATAATAAAAAAATTGTCTTAAAATTAATAATGGAAAATTGTTTAATGATTTTCATGTTCTTAAATGAATTCCAAGTCAAACTTAAAAAGGATTTCAAAATATTAGAATTTATTTCCAAAAATGTCACAAAAGAATTGAAAGCAAACATTTTTCAATTTTGCGAGATTAAAATTTTTTACAAAAAATTGACAAAGTTTATGTTATATTTAAAAGACTTGAAACGATTCAAAAATAATTTAAAACTTACCGA
>NC_046666.1:35571639-35586251 GCF_010883055.1 Belonocnema kinseyi | reverse complement strand
TCTTCTGTATACACACACCACTGCTATTTCTACTTTCCCAATTATAATTTTTCTTATCGTTGTTCCATCCTTTTCCTCCATGTTCCCATCTTTTCTCCCTTTAACGTGTTCCTTTCTTGCTTCTCAAGACTTTTTCCTTAATTCTTCTAATTCTTCCTCCCAGCACCATTGCTCCCCATTTCTCCATAATCTGTCTCTCCCTATCCATACCATATGGCCCTTTTGCCTCTCTACCCAAGCCCTCTGCTCTATTTGCCATCTCCTTTTCCTCGCCCTCCATGTCAGATCTTCTTCAATTCTTTCCCTTCTTGCTCTCAATAATTTTTTTTCTCTCCATAATTTACTTTTTTTCCTCCTCACTCCCCACTTTTACTAGAAACATTCCTTCTTTTCCTTCTTTTGACCCTCCAATTCTCTTGACTCCTTCTACCCTTACCTGCACTCTAATATCTCGAAAAAGATTTGTTATTTCCACTTCTCCTGTTTCACTCTCCACTTTTAATCTCTTGACTACTATGTTATTTTTCCTCTTTGCCCTTTCTTCCCCTTCTAATCTTCTTTCGATTTCATTGAGTCTTTTCTTCAATCTTTCATTCTCACTTCGGACGTTCTTTTCATTCCCTTGAACTATTTCCTCATTTTCTGTTTTTCCCCCATATGCTCATTCCTAATTTCTAGACTGGATACCCGCTCTTCCAACTGCTTTATTTCTCTAGATCTCTGTTCGTCAACATCTCTCTGTCTATTCTCAATGCTCTCTAGCTTACCCCAAACCTTGTCTTTCTCCTCCTTCCAACAAGCAATTTCCAGCAATTTTTTATATTTTTTATGATTTTTCACAATTTTAAGAAAAACTCCAGTCTGTTTAAAAGATTGTTTTGAATGGTTATCTGATCTTAAGTATGCCATATTATACCTTTTAAGCTATATATAATTCTTTGTTATTCTAAAATTATTTTAACTTTTACTCAAGTAGTTGAATTTTCAGTTAAAAAGATCAATTTTTAACAAAATAGTTAAAATTTTAACAAAAAAATTTTATTTTGTAATGTATTTCTGTTTATTAATTAATTTTTAGGTGCGAAACTTACCAATTTCTGGTTAATATTTTTCACTCCATAATTGAGTATCACTGAGAACATACCTATAACAAAACAAAAAATATTTATGTAATAACTTTCTCTCTATCTACCTTGGAAATTTTTAAACAAAAGTGATTGAAGGTTGGACTAAATATAATTTCATTTTGACTTACAAAAATGAATTTTGAACCAAATGGTCGAAATTTAATTTTAAAAATGTCAAGAATATATTTAGATTTTTAGCAAAATAATTAAATTTTCAACATACAAAGATAAAATTTGTAATCAAAGATTTTTCAGTCAAAAAAATAAAAAAAAACATTTATCCAGATCTTGTAACTTTGATGTCAAAAAATAAATTGTCTACACAAAAAAGTGGAATTTTCGACAAAAAAAGTTAAGTTTCAGCCATAAAGTTGTATTGCAACCTAAAAAAACTAAATTTCCTATCAAGAAGTTTAATTTTCTACCCATAAAATTCTTTTTCTAATAGAATAATTCTATTTTTACCCAAGTAGATGAATTTCCAGTTATAAAAGAATAATTTTCAACTAGATGAACAGATTTTTAATAGAAAAATATAAACTAAATAAAAAAGGAGTTTGGAATCAAATTATTGAATTTTTAGAAAAAAAAAATCGAATTTTCAACAAAATAATTACATTTTTTACAAAATAGTTCAATTTTTAACTAAATAGTTCAATTCACAAACTAAAAAAAAGCATTTTTAAAAATAAAGATTTTTTAGTCAAGAAAAAATAAGAATTTTCAACAAAAAAGTTAATTCTCAACCAAACAGTTGCATTTTTACGAAAAAGATTAAATTTTAAACCAAAAAAATTAGTTTTCTAAAGAGCGTACATAGCTTCAACCCAAAAAAATGAATTTATAACAAAGATGTTGACTTTTCTATGAAATGATAACAATAGTTACCTATATAATAT
Source organism: Belonocnema kinseyi (assembly GCF_010883055.1). NCBI lineage: Eukaryota > Metazoa > Arthropoda > Insecta > Hymenoptera > Cynipidae > Belonocnema > Belonocnema kinseyi. The sequence goes on along the minus strand of NC_046666.1, from coordinate 35,584,225 downwards.
AATCGAAAGGAAAAAGCAACTGCAAAAAAATAAATAAAGCAATAAAAGGAAAATACTTTTTTCATTTTCAAAGTTCCCCAATTTATCTCGGTGTAATTTATTTGAATGATTTCAGGGAAACTAAAAATTACAAAGAATATTTCCAAATGAGAATTTTCAAAGGGAATATATTTCTATAAATTGATTACTGAGATGAAACGAGTTTAGTATCTGTTTTTGATAAAGCAAATAGTATTTTAAAATATTTTTGTAATGTTCTTTCATTTTTAAAGCAGTCAATATGTGATCGACAAATGTGGAAATATGATAGCCGGTGATATCGTTCATCAATGCGATATTTCCGGTTGCAAGCATGTTTTGAGGCAAGTTGTCCATTAATATTGAAGCGAATAATTTATGGTACAGGGATCATTCATTTGCAGAGAGACACTATCAGTCGGAAGATCATTTCCGTTTTCCATTAAAGTCACATCCTTCACTTTTAAAAAATTTTAAATACGTGGTATTCAAAATTTTGGAAATTGACAAACTGAAAGTCCTGATATTTTAATTGGCCATTGGAAAACCATAGTTGGCGACTTTAATCTGAAATTTTTCATAATTGAGAAACCTTTCAAGCGTTTGCAAATTCCAAAAAATTGAAACATTCGTAGTTGAAAACTTTATAATCGGAAATTCTTTATACTTTGACCGTTTTGAGTTTACAAGCATGCTATTAGAATAAAAGAACTCCATATTTCCATATTTTAATTTTAATAAATTCAAAATCGAAATAATGGTTAAGATTCCAAAAATACGGTGACAATGATGTATTTGAGTTTCCAATTTCACAATTTATTTTCAGTTCAGCCATTATAGTTTTCAATCTTCTCCCAGTTTCTCCTGTGTAAAACTCTATTTCACTATTTGCATTTTATCAAATAAATAATAAAAAAAAAATTCTCAATGCTATCACTGACTTTCTTCTTCAATAAATAATTATCTGAAGTATTAGTGTTTTTTTAAATAAATATTAATATCCAATTTTTTTAATGAACTTTTTAAACGTTTAGAGACAGCTTGCATGTATAACAGAGTAACTTTTAGATAAAAATGGTAAGTATCAATCTATTTGTTTTTTAACTATCGCAATTATAAATTTTATAAATGCGTTCAGTAATAATGTCATTAACTAATTGAAAAGAATAATTATTATATCCTAATATTATTTTTAGTTTATTTAAAATTTACTTTCTAAATTGAGTTTCACTGAATATGACACATCAGTCAACTAAACCTTTTATTAATCCAATTTTATAAGAAAGTTCTGTAAATAGTAATTGAGATATCTCCTAGACAGAAAAAATGTTTTTGTACAAATTTGTTAATAAATCAAAATTTAGAATACAAATGATTTTTAAATGAAGATAGTTAATACCATTATCAATTTCATGTTCATGGATGAATTTAATTTTAAAAAATCAATTTTCACTGAAGGAACAATTGCAAGAATGTCGTCAACGTATCTTTTATCTCTTTTATAAAGAATAGCAGGGTGTTTAGCGATTCTTAGGAACAAAATTCAAGGTCTTTTCCAGCTTTTCCAGGTCAATAAATCAAAGTTTACCAGGTCTCCTTCTTTGCATCAAATAATGAAATAAAAGTTTGTCATACATGTAAAAATGAGTAATTTCATTTTTTATTGGCCAAAAATTTATAAAGAAAGCCGAATCGTAAATAAACAAATTCTTAAGTTTGTCTTTGAAATCATTGAAATCTTTGTGAAATCTTTTGTAATCCTTGTGAAGTATCACAAACCTTAGTGAAAGCTTGAAATTTCGGTGAAATCTTTGATAAATCTTTTGGCATTTTTCAAAGCTTTTGTAATATCTTTAAAGTCCTTGAAATCTTTGTGAACTTTTTCTTTAAGCATTGTTTGCGAAATCTTTTGTGTTTGTTTAAAATCATTGAAGTCTTTTGAAATCTTGTGAAATGTGTTGAAACCTTTGAAATCGCTTAAGATTTTTAAAATTTTTTGAAATTCTTGAACTCTTTTGAAATCCTTATGAATTCTTTTAAGAAAATGTGAAATCTTCTCTAAGTCTTTTGTATTGGTTCCAAGTCACTGGAATATTTGAAATATTTGTGAAATCTTTATGAATATTGTTGCAATCCTTTAACATCACTGGAATATTCGAAATCTTTATTAAATCTTCTGAAATCTTGAAAAAATTTGATATCGTCAAAAATGTTTGAAATATTTTTAAATCTTTGAAATCTGTTGTACTGCACCCTTGGTGAAATCTCTTGAAAGCTTTAAAATCTACGAAAACTTTCTGATTTTTTTTTAATCTTTATAAAAACCTTTGGAATATTTTTGAAATTTTTCTTTAACTGTTCGTGAAATCTTTTCTGTTCATTTGGAATTATTAAAATCTTTTCAAATATTCTCAAATTTGTTGAAACGTTTTGAAATCATTAAAAATGTTTTAAATGTTTTGAAATCTTTGAAATCTGGTCTACTGTACCCTTGTTGGAATCCTTGAAATTCTTGAAATGTTTTAAAATCCTTAAGAATTCTTTAAAATATTTGAGAAATCTTTCGGAAATCTTTTGTAATTGTTTGAAATTTTGTCAAACATTATTAAATCGTTTAAAATCTTTAAAAGGGGTTTGAAATCCTTAAAATCTGGTGTACTGCACCCTTGTTGAAATCTTTTAAATTTTCGTATTGTTTTGAAGTCTTTATGAATATTTTATGAAATCTTTAAAATTTTTGTGAAATCTTTTGACATCTCCTAAAAATTTTTCAAGTTATTTAAAATCTTTGAAATGTTTTGAAATCCTTCAAATCTTTTGACTTTTAAAATCTTTGTGCAATGTTCAAAATCTTAGCAAAACGTTCGAAATCTTAGCGAAATAATCGAAATCTTTGAAATCTTTGTGAATTTCGTTGAATTATTTAAATTAGTACAAATTTAAGTGATATCTTTTGATATCTCCTAAACAATTTCGAAATTGTTCTAAATCTTTGAAATGCTTTGCAATCTTAGAAATGTGGTTTAATATGCCGTTTTTAAAATCTTTAAACTCTTTTGTAAATTTTAAAATCGTTGTGAAGTGTTCCAAATCTTTATGAAATGTTCGAAATCTTTGGGAGATTTTTGTAAATACTTTTTAATCTTGTGAACACGCCTTTTTTGAATGTTTAAAATCCTTGAAATGTTTGTAAAATATTTTGAAATGCTTATCAAATCTTTTTTTGAATATTTGTTTGGAAAATCTTTTGTATTCGTTCAAGTTATTGAATTATTTGAAATATTTTGAAATCTTCTAAAATGTTTTAAGACCTTTTGAAATCGTGTCAAATTTTTGAAATCTTAAAAATCTGGTGTACTGTACCCTTTTTCAAATCGTTGAAATCCTTTAAATCTTAAAAGTTATTAAATATTTGTGAAATTGCTGTGAAATCTGTATTGACATCTGGGGGTGCCTTTTTTAAATAGTTAACATCCGTGAAATCTTTATGAATGTTAAAGATATTTGAAATATTTTGAAATATTAGAAATATTTTGAAATCTTTAGAAATATTTTGTAACCTTTTGAAATCTGTTGTACACTCAAAAACCAAGTGGTCAACCCCTCGAAAAATCCGTTGTGTGGCTATGACTTATTCTAATTTTGAAACTGAAAACATCGAAATTTGAAACTAATAATTTTTATAATTTCTAAGTTAAACGTCTCAACAAAAAGTGCCTTAAAATGTCTTTATTTATTCTGCAATAAACAAATGATAAATTATATCTTGACGAAGAAACAAATTTTCAGCAGCAAGATTTTTTCTGAACGAGATCTTTCTTTCATAATACGATAAAAGATTTAAATTCCTCTTCTCATTTCGATAAAATAACTGCTTTAAAAGAAGAGAAAAAAACAAAATGATTAAAATTCAAAGTTTTCGTGAAAAAATCAAGGAGATTTCCAAATTTTCAAGGTTTAAAAAATTCAAGGAGAGTTCCAGGTTTTCAAAGTTTTCAAGGTCACTAGACACCCTGAATAGGTATGAATTCTAATAAATCAAAAGCTCTTTCTCCAAATTTTGTAAAACTAAATCAGAAACTACTGGAGATGGGCACGAACTAATAGGATAACCTATATTTATTTCTAGAATTTTGTATTAAAAAAGAAAAAAGTAAATTAAAATAAAGTTTTTCTTCAATGCAAAATTAAGCTAGATCTTGTGGAATACTATCAAGCAACGACATTTGTTTTAAAATATTAAAAATATATGTAGTTAAATTGTAAATAGGAGTGAAAACAGTCTCCAAGTTCAATATGGGTTTTAGACCTTTGGGAAAACATAAGCTTTTGTTACAAAATTATTTTGTGTATTCGAAAAGTTTTCACATTGATCATTAATTAATCTTTTGTTTTCCAACTAAGAGTTATATCATTACAATTATTATTATTCTTACGAAACATCCGTTTTTAATTTATTTATATTATAGCGATTTGAAACTATTTAAGTAAGAGTTTTTCGAATATCAAATTTCAAATCTTCTTCCTCGTTATTTTTATTTCTGTTTTTTTCATTTAAAGGAAAACTGCATTTTTTACACACAGTAAAAAATTTCTGCGATTTCACCAGGGATTTTCAAATTCGATACATTTTTTAAACATCTGTTTAGGCTCAAATTTTTAATTTCTGACTGGAAATTAAAGACCTGCTTTCCAACAAAGCAAACTTTTTGATACCATCTTCTCATTTTATATATTTTAAATTTCGCAAACATAATTCTTGTGAGTCAAAAAACTTATCAATAGAGTCATCAGGTACAACTACTAATGAACAATATTTCAAGTAATTCGAATGTTGATTTAATTTTTGAATATTTTTTATTAAGTTCTCGATTTCTAATCGCAGACATTCCTTCGAAAATTAATTTTTTTTTAATTCGAAAATAAAATTATAATTTAAATTGTGTACAATAAGTGTTGTTGAACATGTACTGGTATTAAGGCATTATTTCTCTTGAAAAACGCGATGTTACTAAATATCTCGAAAATATCGAACACATTGCTGTCGACAACCTGATTGGTTGCAACACTGAATATAACTTTTGGTGACTATTTTCAGGTTGTTTATATATTAATAAAGATTCATCAATTTTCTGTATAATCGAATTTGTATACCGAAATTTCTAAATAAATGATTTAACTTTATCACAAAATTTATTTCTAAGTGCTTTTAAACGTTAATGATAGAAGAGAACATTTGAATTGTAAATGATTTTTCAGTATTGGAGAGTAATTCTGTTCTTAACATTTTGCTACCGCATTATAATTATTTCTAATTTTTTTTACATTTTCAACGAGATAAGAAAAAGTAAATTATGATAGAAACTTATTTTGCAGAATTTCGAAAAAAATTTAAAAGCTCCTTGGTAATTTTGAAAATTTTTAGATTAAATTTTTTAGATATTTCTAAAAAGGTTTTTAATGTCTTAGATTTAATTTTAAGTTTTAAATATTTTAAAATATCTTGAAAAATAATATAGGAAACTTTAATCAAACTTATAATTTTTCAGGATTTAATCAAATTGTAGGTAAACTTAATTTTTTAGAACGTCAAGGGAATGAAAAAAATACTACTAAGATTTATCGGAAAATTTCAAATGATTTTTTTCTTAATAAATTCTATATGAAAATTGAAATAGATTACAAAAATTAAAAAATTATATCCTAGAATTTTGGAAAAGAGCGTGAAAGATTTTAAAGTAAAATTTTGTGTTCCTGGGAAGAATAAAAATAATTTTTTTAGTTGAAAAATTAATTTTTTAAAATACTATTTGAAAATATTTCAAAATATATCAAAAACTTCTAAAACCATGGAAGAAGAATCAGATATAAAGATTTTAAAACAATTTCTTTAATTTTGCAGAATTTAAATAAAGCATGAAAAATTTGAATGATTTAAAAATATTAGAAGGTTTAAAAATGTTAAAGGATTGAAAAAGGAATTTTCTTAAGATTTATGGAAAAATTTGTTATAATTTTTGTTATTGGACTTCAAGAGAGAATTGAAAAATATTTCTAAATATTTAAAAATATTTATGAAATTTTGAATAAAAATTAGAAGACTTTAAAGCAGAATGTTTCAATTTGGTAGATTAAAAAAAAAAATTTTTAATCATCAAGTAAATTCAAGAAATATTTAGAAGATTTGAAGAGATTGAAAAAGAATTTGAAACCATTAAATATTTTAAAAATGTAGAAGTTTTTACAGATTTCAAACAAACGCTTTAGAGGCTTTAATAGAATTTGGAAAGTTTTCAATTATATAAACAAATTTTCTTTAAATTCCTATGAAAATTTGGAAGATTTTAATGCCATTTTTTTCATTTTGAATTATTTGTCAAAAATTTAAGAAAAATTCTGGTCACATGAAAAAATTTTTAGGAATACGCGATACTTTAAATAGACTTAAAATATTTTTAAACTTCCCAGTATTTCCGAAAACTTATCAAATATTTTTTATTTTATCCAAACTAGTAAAAGTACAAAATATTTTTTAAAAAGGCTCTAACTTTTCCTAATACTTTGTAAAATTCTGTAAAATAATTTTTTTTAATCTTCTAAATTCGTTTTTCACACATCTGAAATACTCAAAAATCTTTTCTTATTTTCTCAAGAATCTTATAAAATTTATATTCATTTAAGTTTAAAACCAAACTGATAATACTGCTTTCCTTGTAAGTAATTTCAATAATTTTATGAACCAAAAAAATATTTAAAAAGCATTCAGTGTTACATCAAAATATTGTTCTATTTATTTCAATACAGGACTTACAAAAAAAACTGTTTTTGTTTAGAAAACGTCTATTATGTTTATAAACATAATACTAAATATATTGCGTAACTTCGGTGAGAGGTTGGAGGGTCTAAGGGAAATGTTACGGTCTGTTACATGGGGGAGGGGGAAATTTAAAAAAGGTCGAAAATAACGTTACGTAACATGTGAATACTCCCTAACTAGAACTTTTCAGTGATGAGAGGAGAACTAGGGGAATTGAGGGGAAGTGAGGAGAGGTAGGGAAGCCAGAGTAGGCCTGAAGAAGTAGGGAAAGGGAAGTAATGATGGGAGTGGGGTGGGGAGAGTGCGGAGGGTGAGTAATATAGAGAAACCGGTGGGAGAAAATAGGGCGGGAAGTAAATGAAAGACGTGAGGACAGTAAGGGGGAAGTAAGGAAAGTGTTAGGGAGGGTTGTACACAGGAGGAAAATGAGTATGAAGTTTTTGGGATGGAGGAGATGAAGAGATACGACCGGATAGGGAAGGATAGAACAGGATAGAATAGAGGAGGGGAGAGTGGAGACTGGAGAGGGGAAAGTGGTGAGCGGAGTGAGAGTTACATGGAAAGAGGGGAGATTTGAACGACTTAATAACATCTTAATATCGTATTCGCTATGCAATAATCAGAAGCATTGCGGAAGCTCTGTTTTATTTCAATACAAAAGAACTTGATTCTCGAGTCTCGAGAACTGTATAGGACTCTCGGATAACGGATTTCACTGTTAATACCCCTTGAAGATCCGTGACAAGTAAACAGGGTATTTACTGAAGAGGCTGAAGACCTGCTTCGATTAATGCAAAGATAGGTCCTCTTCGAGTCGTCGCACGACTTGTGCTTGTCGTGTCTTCAAATTTTATAATTAAGAAAACGTTGGTGGTTGAACTTTTTCGAGTTTTATAAATAAATAATTTAATATTAGAGCTATCAGTGTTGAAAAATGTTGTTACTTTTTAATCAAATAATTTGTGAAATTAAATTTGAGAACCAAGCCTTTAGACAAAAATTATAATTTTCTTAATTATAGCAGTTTTTTAAATTTGGTTTAAAAACGGTAGGGATATTGGAATAAAACGTTTGTTGGTATTGCCTTCAATTAAATATTCATTAATTTGATGAAATGAAATCCGAGACAAAAAGGGGAAAATTATAATTTTTATTATGTATGTAGACACTAGAATCGTTTGTCGGATAAATCGTAATTTTCATAATGCGATTAGCGTCTAAAATAATTCATTAATAAAATTTAATTCTATAATATTATTTCCGTAATTCGAAAAAATAAATTCATATTTTCGTTTTTCTGTATTAGAGGTTTTATACATAACGCTGATATGAATTATTTGTTCATAAAAAATTGCATAATATATACTATTTTCGATAGGAATGACATAATTTTCCAAATTGTCAAAATACCAAATGTAGAAAAATATTTAAAAAATAATGACTACAAGGAAAGTCTCCGGAAAAATGAAAATTCCACCGAAATTAAAACTTGATTTCAGACATTCCTGAAAGTAGTAAATTTTCAAATTCCCGAATGTAGAAAATAACCGAGCTTTCAAATTTCATAAGATAGAAAATTTACGAATTTTTAAATTATCACAAAAAAAATATTTAATACTTTATTTCTATTAGAATAATCTTTTTGTGATCTTTCTTTTATAGGGCGTTTATTCTCGAGCGTACTTAAATTTTTATTTTATTTTATCAGGACTTGAAAAATTCCGCAATTCACTATTTTTGGGAATTTAAAAATTTGGAAATTTCCTAATGTCTGGAATGTACTATTTTCAGAGCGTTGATAATTTTGGTAATAAAAATGATCTGTAATTTTATTTTATTTTGGGAATTTGAAATTTCGAGAATTTTCATTTTTCAAAATAAATCTTTTGAACTGAGTCGAATTATTTGGAAAATAGTCTTAAAAGTGTCTAGCTTTTTATCAAATTAAAGCAAATAAAAAAAATAAACTTAAGAAATGAATTCAACTTTTTTTATTTAAAATTAAAATAAAATAAAAAATATATACAAAAGAATTTTTGAAATTTTTTTAAATACTCTTTTGTTGTATTCTGTTGAAAACTTTCAAAATTCTTAAAAGACTTCGAAGTTTTTTATTTTAAATCTTCAAAAAACTACATTATGTTTTAAATTTGTTGAAATCATTTTAAGTTCAACATTTTTTATTATTTTTTTTTTTTTGAAACTTCTAAATATCTCTCAAGGTTTTTAGAATTTGTTGCTAAAATTTGTTAAAATTCAAAATTTCAACTTTTTTTTAAATCTTCGAACTTACTTTTCGAAATTTTTGAAATTATTTGAAATGTTTTAAAATATTTAAAAATATTTTCCGGAAATTAATTGATGAAAATGATAAATTTATTATTATTATTAAGTAATTATTTTCAATTTAAATGTTTATTTATCGTTTGAAAGTCGCAATTTACAAAATTCCAGAAAATTCAAAAGAATAAACTGAGAAAAACTAGTTAAAGTCCTGTTGCTTATTCATACAACATGCTCCGTCCATAACAACGCTCAGGTACTTGTCCTGATCAATCTCTCTAACGATCACCCCAAGTGGAGAGAATCATAAAATCCATAAGATTCATACTTTTTTTAAAAGCATTTCATATTTTCTGAACGGTCCCTTACATTTGTCTTTTAGGTTCATTTTTGTGAATAATGAGAAAAAGTTCTTGGGATTTTAGTAAAATTGAGAATTCCAGGATAGGACTTGAGCATTTCCTAGTTGTGACATAAAAGCGATGAATGATGCTTCTCTATGCTAAAAGGACGCATTCATGTGTGCAGGTTCGTATTTCACGGACGTGCACTCCTTCGAGAATAGGTGTGAGCTCGTTTGCAGCACCTCCTGGCAGAAAGTCCTCGACATTTATTTTTCGAAGGGTTCACACACGTTTTCACTTTACTCAGGACGGTCGTGTTCCGATGCCCGTTCCACGTTTTAGGTCGGAGGACGAACAGACAACGTTTTCCCATTTGGTTCAACTGAAGCACTGGTTCGCCTTTTTAACGTACATGCATGTGATTTTCGCGAAACAGTAACATAAAACCCAGGATTGATTTCACATTTACTGGTCAGCCGCAAAAATAAATTTTATTCCCGACCCCTCGCTTTCCACTCTTTACTCCAACATCCCCCCACCAAACTTTACCATTCGCTTTCCCTTCCTTCACTAACTTCTCCCTTTTCTCACTTTCTCAGCTAACACTCCCCTTCCCCTAATACCCTAAACCAATCCTCACATCCTCTCCCTATTCACCCTCATTTCTAACAATTTCCCTATTTGTCTTCACTTGCACTCACTTTTCCTGCTTCCCCTCCTTAATTCAGCTACTTCCCATACCACCATTACCCCACACTTTCTGTAATTTTCCTCCCATTATTTCTCATCACATCCCCTACTACCGCTCACTTCCACTACTTCCCCTCCTTTAATTTTCCCTTATTTCATCTACTTTACCTACTTCACAGTTTCTCATTTTCTCTCACATCCCCTACTTTCCTTGCCCTCATTTCCCCTCACTTCGTCATCCCCTCATTTTCCCGTACTTCCTCTCCCTTCAGTTTCTCTCTTATTACTTCCCCTTATTTCTCTTTAATTTTCCTACTAACCCTCCACTCATTTTCCCTCAATTTCGCTACTTCTCCTCCACTAATTTCCAATGATTTTCTCTAAATTGCCCTCACTGGAGGAAAGTCCGACGGACGGATGCTCACATGACCGAAACTACAAGACTTTCTGTCTGATGCTACAAAACCCCACAAGGGTTTCGTAGCCAATTTAATATAGTATTTCAAAGGTTTATTTATTTTATTTTCATTTGAGTTTCAAAACGAAGTGATGTTAGTATATTAATCTCAAACCTTCCCCTTCTTCTACGTCCCCCTCTTCTACCACACACTCTACGCTCCCTCCTATACTCTCCCTCCTTCTACTTCCCTCTCCACATGCTTCCTTCTCTCCTCCTTCCTCACTTCCCTCATCTAACTTCTTCAGCCCTACATTCCCTCCTTTCCTCTTTCAATCAATTATTAATTCCCCTCCCAAGAAAAAAGTACAATGGTCGGACAGACTGTGGGGCAAAAACAATTTCAATCAATCAATTTTTCAATTAATTTTTCAATCAACCCATTTAATTTGGACGGTTTTTTTTATTGGAAGGTTTTCAAGTTTTGAAAAGATCTTTATGTTCAAATGTTTCATACAATCTAGGGGTGATTTTGTACCAACCAACAAAATTGACATTTTTGATAACTTTTCAGAAGTACCATTTTTTTAAGCTTTTTATATTGATCAAACAAGGTCTGATAGCTATGCTGAAACTATTTATAAATAATTTCCAGTAGGTGAGAATAATTGAAGAAGTTATTTATTACCTACGTTATAAACAAATTAATAAAGAAACGTTATTTTTCGGAATTAGCAATATTTAGCTCATTCAAATCCAGAGTTTGATATAAAATATGAGATAAATTAATGTCTAATTACGATTATCTGAAAATATATACTACTTTGCAATTATTTAAACAATTTTCAGAAAGAAATTCTCATTTTGGATATATTTCAAGCAAAAGACTGAATTTTTTACGGAATCAAAAATACGAATATGTTCCCCATGACTCCTTTCTATTATACTTTACAAATTTACAAGAATTATTAATTATTTAAACAATTTTCATGACAAATTTAGAGTTTGGGTATTTTTATTCGAATACCCTCAATTTTTGTTTACGAAATCGACTACAAATGTCTTTCGGATGCCTTCTTGAACTGTTATATTTTTGTTATTTATAACAATTGTTTAACTCATGAATCAAAAATAATTGAAACTAATTAAAAAATAGTCAAACTCTGAATTTGTTTATGAACATCGCTTAAATAACGAATAACTCTCATAAATTTCATTTGCGTTATATAACATAAAGAATTGAGTCTATTCATCGAAGAATAATAAACATGAGAAATCGTTTATAATAATTTTTTAAATAAATATAAATTGGTTTTAAAATAAAAAATAAGACAACAAGGACTCGTTGAAAATAAATGTTCATTTTATTGTGCGGAAAAACTTCAGCCTAATTATTCAAACATTGCCAAATTGTAAGGCGGAAGAGACGAAGTGGTGGAGGAGGAGGAGGAGGAGGAGAAGGAGGAGGAGGAGGAGGATTTAAAACACTAATTACTGTAAATAATCAAAGAAATTATTTTCGTATAGTTTCTATACTGATTTAAGTCCTGTTTTATTGAATCTGAGAATCCTTCAGAACAGTGAAACGCTTAAAAATTTATTGAAAAAATTAAACTGTGAATGAATGTAAAAGTTATTATTATTATTTTATTACACCATTAAGCCATTTTCCTTTCGGGGTAGGCGTGACTCACTCGGCAGGAGAAAGGAGTAGTGTGTGGAAGGGATAGAGATTTTTCAGATTGATCCAGAATTCTCGTGCTATTTAAGTAAATAACACGTTCGTTCCGCAACACTGCTCCGACCCAGGTTGCTGATCAATCTCTCTAGCAATCACCCCAAGCGAAGAACCTCACGAATTCGTTATGTAAGGTTCCCCACTTGGGTCCATTAATAGCCAAGGTCTTTGTTTGAGGCGTCATTCACTCTACTTACACTCTTTTTATTAACTATTTTCCGCCATACTTTCCTGTCCTGGCATACTTTTCTAGCTTCTTTTATGTCCATGCATTTTTTCATGCAGGCTCTCGTGTTTCT
>NC_046666.1:35567906-35571539 GCF_010883055.1 Belonocnema kinseyi | reverse complement strand
TTATCTCCCTTTCTCTTGTATATTGGTACGATAATCGCTTCTTTCCAATCGTCTGGGACGTCTCCCATCTCGAAACATAAACTTATCAATTCGCAAACTCTAGGTGGTATGTACTCGCCACCATGTTTAAGCATTTCAGCGTTAATACCTTCTACCGCGGCAGCCTTACCGTTTTTCAAATTCTTAATTATATCCCTAACCTCAGTGACACAGACTTTTTCAATTGAGTTTTCCAACGCATCGTGTTCAAGATCGCAGTTGTGGTGTCCTATAGCTTCATCTCCGAATTGTCTCCTAAAATAGTCTCTGAAAGCCTCTAGTATCTTTAATTTAAAAAAATACATGAAATTCCGTTGGAAACGTAGAGTGATTTTTTTAAGTGCTTTTTGGCACAATGTGGAACGGTCGGACGAAACCTTAAAATCCAAAAATCTTCAAATAAAGCCTTCAAAATTTAAAAATTTTAAATTGTTTAACTTTCAGAATTAAAAATGTTCCCAAATTTTTTCAGAGCCCATATATCTATTATTCAATATAATTTCACACTGAATAAATAACTGATTAATTAATTAGCGGCTGCAACTAATTTGCTGCTTTTCATAAAGAGCTTATTCAAAATTCTATTTGCTCTCATGATTCGCAACAAGTGTCAATATCATTAAACTTTCGATACACAAGCAACCTCTATCGTATACTACCGAACGTACCTGGTGTAACCAGTAATTTAATAGAACTGGGTCACTTATTAAAGAAAAATTAACTGCGGCTTAGAAACTTTAATCATATTTCATGAATACACACGTCGTATCTTCAGTTTCTTTACCAAGGTCTAAATAAAATAAAATCTTTAAAAAATTCTATTTCAAGTTTTTAATAATGGACCGAAAAAAACTCTCTATCGTACACTAAATTTGATCAGTGAGATTTCACTGATTGAAATAGCTGGAAACCGATTACTGACAATCAGTTAATAGTTACTATAAATGGTTTCCTAGTTTATAATACATACATAATCTGCAATTTTCCAAAAATGTTGAATGAAGAACTCGAAATAAAAGTAAAAACATTCGATTTTCACCCCTCCCAAATTATTAAGTTAGTAAAACTTACAATTCGTCTAACTATAATTGCTTCAAATGCGGAAAAGGTCAAGCTTTTAATGCATTGAAATTAAAAAATAGCCCATCTCAAGAAGAACTTTGATTGTAAATATAAATTTAAAGGAGACTAAAAAATCTCGAAAAATAAAATTTCTGATAATCTAAAATTCCCAAAATTAGAGCATAATTATATCAGTTTTAAATAATATTTACAGAAATCCTTAATGGCTTTAACCTTTTTTAATTGAATTACATTTTTACTATAGCTATTTAAAAATTTTTTAATTTCACAAATTAAATGGAGTAGCTCAAGCACTCGTACTTTCTTTTGCGAAAATATCGGGGGAAAAAAATAATACAAACATACAAAGCCGACAGTGGTACGAACAGGAAGAGTGCAAGAACCCGGAATGTTCATGTCATGATTTTTTTTCTCTTTTTTCTTGCCTTCCCTCTCCACTCTTTTCCAATCTTCCAATCTTTCTCCTCATTTCTATCTTCTTCCTTTTTTTTCTCATGTCAGCTGCAACTTCTATTCCCCTTACGCCAAGTGGCGAGGCGCGAAGTAATTGCCAAATTAATCGCGAAGTGAGCTGAGTACCGCCGCCCAAAACGATTTCACGTTTACGACCACGAAAAAAAAATTCTTAATGTTTCGTTGCCTGAAATTGTCCACCAAATGTATCATCTACATTTCATTTCATTATATGGTAAGAAATCAGTATCCCTGATGTTATTCTGATTAAGCCTTCTTTAAATCGAATTTTTTATTTAAACTATCGTCATCAATAGGGTGGTACAAAAATTTTTTTCTCGATTTTTCATGCATACCCCATGAAGTTTAACACGTATTTCCCATAAGAAAAAACGACGTTTTTGTACATTTTATTCAACACCATCGTTATTAGCCGAATCGCGTTGAAACTCTACATTTCTCTTGAACATTAGCCAAAGAATTCGAATAAAATATGACAAAGCAATTTTCTCTTAGATTAGAGATAGAAAGTCGCAATTTTTTAAACAAATTTCTACTTTTTGTACAATTTTCAATTAGAGTCAGGTCATTCTTAATTAATGTTAACAAACATAATTCTTTAAACAATTTATAATTATTTTTACTAATATTCTTTTAGAATAATGCTAGAAAATTGCAGTTTTTTAAGTGAAATTTTCACTTTTGGTCCACTTTACAATTAAGTGAGTCAAATAAGTTATTAAAGTTAACAAAATTAAAAGTTCATAAAACTTATTATTATTGCTAATAATATTTCATTCAAATATTACCAAAAATTTGCGGGTTTTTTTCAGAAATTTAAAACTATTTGTCTACTTTTTACTCAGGTGAGTTAATAATTAATTTAATTTAGCAAAAATAATCATTTATTAATACTATATAGTTGCAGTTCTCCTTACCTAGTATTTTACTAATTTACTCTCCCTAGTCACTCTTACTTTTATTCATTTTCGCGACTTCCCCTCACTTTCACCAACTTTACTTTTTCTCATTTTCCCCTACTTCACCTACTTCCCCTCACTTCTCACACCTAATCTCCTTTCTCTTTCGCTTCCTTATATACTCTTAGGTTCCCTTCCTTCATTTCCATTACTGTCCCTACATTATTTCCCCTCACTTCTGCTATTTTCCTTCACTACCCCTCCAATCATTTTCAATCAATTTCCCTATTGCCCCTATCATAGTTTTCCCTGTTTCCAGTCTACTAATTTCCTGACACTTACCCTACTATCATTACCATCCACTACCCTAGATCCCCACCGCTGATTTGCCCCAGTTAACCTACTAGGCCTGTCCTCATTTCCCCTCACTTCACCTTGCACCACCCTTTCCCAACTTCTTAGCTAGTATTTTACTAATTTACTCTCCCTAGTCACTCTTACTTTTAATCATTTACGTCACTTCCAATCACTTTTACTCGCTTCTCCTACTTCTCCTTCCCAACTTTCCCCTACTTCCCCTACCATTATTACCACTCACTTTCCCTAGGTTCTCAACCCTGATTTGTCCTAATTAAAATACTTCTATGCTTATTTCCCCACACTTCACCACACGTCTCCCCTTTCCCAACTTTTTAAATTGCTACTTCCCCCTCTACTCAATCCTCCGCCACTAATTTCCTGCCATAATCCATATTCTATTATTAGTTCCTCTACTTTCCTTCATTTACACTCACTTGTCTTACTTCTCCCAAATTTTCCTCTATTTTCACTACCATCATTACCCCTCACATCCCTCAGTTCCCCTACGCCGATTTCCCCAATCCACCTACTTTTCCTCTGCTTATATCCCATTACTTTACCCTACATCCCTTTCTCCAATTTCTTCCTCCGATGCATTTCCTTCTCTATGTCCCCCTCTCGTCACTTCCACCTTCCTACTCACTCTTATTAGTAATTATTTTCTCTACTTCCCCTACATAGACTCTCTCCTCCTACTTCTCCCGAATTTTTACTTAATTCCCCACATATCATTATCCCTCACATCCCCTAGTTTACCCTTCCATAAGTTCTTCTGTTT
>NC_046666.1:35547647-35567806 GCF_010883055.1 Belonocnema kinseyi | reverse complement strand
TTCCTCTCAATTCCCCTATTTTCCCTATCATATCTCCCAATTTTGCATTCTTTCCCCTAATTACCCTCCCTATATTTCCCCCCATCTTCCCTACTTTCCCCCTTATTCACTCTTCTGCGTTTCCTTCCCTTATTTCCCCTCATTTTTTCTACTTGCCCTCACATAATTTCCCGTAATTTCCCAACTTCATATCTTCTTGTTTCCTCCCCCTTCCTCTAATTTTGCTTCCCTCTCTTTCGCTACTATTTCTTCTCTCATTTCCCCTCGCATCCCCTTCTTTGCAAAAATCATGACAGACGGATAATTTTGTTTGTACTTAATAGGTTTCATTTAAAGAATGAAAATTTTTTTATAAACAAGGATTATTCCTAATACTTTATAAACCTCACCATTCACTAGCAGAAAGAAAATCCGCTTTAGTATTCTACACCGGTTTTGCACTTATATTTGTAACAATAGAGGATTTAAGACGCACTTGTTCCTCCTAAGTCTCCCTAAGTTTCAACAAACGTATTTTCTCATTGTTATGATTATCAGGATTAAGAAGATTCAATTTTTCAGTTTGCCAAACGTGACTACAAGCGAAACCATAGGATAAAATGTTTCCGCGTTCCTTCTCTCTGCAACTCTGCACGCCTTTAGAATAAATTTCGTTTCGAAGTTTACTATTTTATAGAAAACGAGAGAGTTTCGACGAGCTGTTGCATTTCAGAAGAGTGATAGGTTTATAAAACTCGCTTTTTTCGGCACATCGTTATCGTACGTTTAAATCGATATTTTACGAATATCGAAATTCTTGCATGAGAGCCGAATGTCAATCAAAATGTAATATTGATAGGCAAAATATTAAATTATAGCTTGTTTACTAAACTTCATTAAATCCTTTCTATTTATACTCAATCTAGCACGGACAATATTGAGCTCCCTTGTGGTAATATACTCTCCTGGCATGTGAATTATTGATTTAATTCAATATTTTCGAAAATGAGAGGTAGCAGGGGTAGAAAACTGGGGAAAGTGAAGTTAAGAAAATAAATTATAAGAGGGGAGGTGAAGATGGAGGAATATTTTTCAACTCAAAGCTTCAACAAAAATCCAACATGACGTATTTACTGCTGATAATGAAACAATAAATTTAAAATCAATTATATTTTTTTCTCTGAAAGAATAATGTCATTTGCGGCATTATTAATTACTTTTTTTAAGGACAAACTCTAATTGAATGTTTTCCTGTAGGCAGAGAATTAACCATTTTTTCTTTAATGAAATGAGAATGTTGGCGCCGGCATCGCGACCTGGAGTTAATTGAATTACGAGTTCTAAAAGTGAATGTATGGTGGTTTTAAATATAGTTAAGTAATTCATGGTAGAAAATTATAATTCATGTGGGTGTAAAAAGTAGTGTATTCCTATACTATTAAATTTATCATAAAAAATACAAATGGAGAGTTAATTAGCCTGTAATAATGTATAGTTTTTTATGCCATATCAATCAAAATCAAAGCAAAATATTAATTAGATCTCATTAGAAAAAAAATTTCCTTTGATTTAAAGAAATAGTTTTTTGGTCTATTAACATTTGTTAAGTAATTAAAAATTATTTTCTCTATTCTTAAGCTATCTTTGGTTCATATAAAAAAATATCTTAAAAAATGATATCTTTAACTTAAAACAAGTCATTCTGGGAGTTATTATATATGCTTTATGTTAGTGCTTTTTGCTGGAAGTTTGTATTTTTTAAAAAGAATTTCAATATAAAATCAGAAAGTTTCAAAGATGACTTAACATTTCATAAATTTTTAGGTTGAGTCCGTTTTTTTTATCGGAAATTAGCATTTCTATACGAAAATCATCATTAAAACTCCTAATTTCAACCACTTTATGTTATACTAGAGTTTTACAAGTATTTTGAATATAAAATTATTAGATTTTAAAGATTAAAGATTTTTATAACATTTATTTAATTTTTTTTAGTTTGAAAAATGTATCTTTTATAGTCGCAAATTAAACTAGTTGGTTGAAAGCTAGATTACTTTGCATAAATATAATTTTTTGTTAAAAATTTTACTGTTTTACTTGAAACTACATTTTTTTAAATAATTTTTCTAACTACAAATTTTATTATTACATTTGTGGTTTATAATTTATATTTTTTATCTGAAAATTCAATTATTTTGTTGCAAATATCTATGTTTCAGTTGAAACTTACGAATTTTATTCAAAATTCGTCTCTGTTGGTAGAAAATTAATCGAATTGGTTCAAAATACGTTTTTTTGTTAAACATTATTTTTTAACTGAAAATTTAATTATTTCATTTTTTGTTCAAAATTTATCTTTTCTGTTTGAAATTTTTATTTTTTTGTTTAAAAACAGATCTTCTTTACATGATAAGTCGTGTCTTTACTTGATTGTTAATAATTAATTTTTGAGTGAAAAATGTAATGATTCTATTTTTGGTAAAAATTGAACTACTTCATTAAATAATTGATCTTTTTTATATAACAATTCAATTATTTATTTGAAAATTCACCTTTTATGAAAAAAATTCATCTTGTTTTCTTTCAAATTTTTTATCTTTTCTGAATGCATATTTAAATACTTGGTTAAATGTTATACTTTTGATTGATCTTTCATCTTTTTTGGTTAAAAATTCAATTATTAGGTTGAAAATTAATCTTTTTTAGTTGAAAACTTAACTAATTGATGAAAATTAATTTTTAAACTGGAAATTTAAGTATTCTATTTTTTGATGAAAATTCATTTACTTTGCTGAAAAATCGTAATTTTATGAAAAAAATAACCTTCTGATTTGAAAATTCAGCTGTTTGATTTGAAATTCAACTGTTTTTTATTTGAAATAAACACATTCTTTCGTTGAAAATTAATCATTTTAGTTGAAAATTTATCTCTTTCGTTAGGAATTTAAGTAATTATTTATATTTTTTTCATTGAAAATGTAACTTTCATTTTTGGAAAATTCATCATTTTGATTTGAAACCAGAACTGCTTTCTGAAAAGGTGAAGTTCTTTGCTAAAAATCTTTTTTTTTTGTAAAAATGTATCTTTTTTGTTTAAAATTAAATTTTTCACGTTGAAAATTAATTTTCGAACAAAAAACTTAACTATTCCATTTTTGGCTCAAAATGCATATTTTTTGAAAATTTATCTTGTTGATCAAGAACTCGTCTCTTTGACTAGAGATTCGTTTTGTTTTTCTTTTTCCTAATAGAAAATGTAATTATTATTTTCGTGGTTGAAAATGTAACGATTTGGTTAGAAATTGATTTTTTCCGTAGAAAATTCTTCTATTTTTTTGAAAACTCGTCTTTTTGGAAGAAAATTAATCTTCTTGTTACAAATTTTTTTTATTATTAAATTTAACTATCTTATTGAAAAGTCTTTTTTTTTTTTTTGTTTGAAAATTAAATTTCTAAAAATTGCAGTATTTCGTATTTGGATCTAAATTTTCTGTTATAAATTTATACACTATTATTTGTTTTCTTGAAAACTCGTCTTTTGTTAGTAGAAAAATAATCTTTTTGTTGCAAAATTCATTTTTTAGTTTAAAATTCAACTATTTGGTTGGAAATTGATCTTTTTAGATTAAAAACTTTACTATTTGTTGAAATTTCATTTTTTTTTAATTTAATTTTTAACTGAAAATTTATTTTGTAACTAAAAATTGAATTATTTTTACTATAGTAGCAAAATTTATTAATTAGTTTGAAAATTTAACTTTTGGGTTGTAAATTGATATTTTTTAGTGGGAAATTTAACTCTTTGTGGAAAATTCATGTACTTTGTAGAAATTCTTCTTCTAAAATATTTTCTATAAATCCTAGGACATTGTAAATCTTTTATAAGTGATAGTTGTAACCAGGCAAATCTAAAAAAAACTCTCTGAAAAAAAATTAATTTTCTTAACGTATTTCGTGGATAAGAGGAATCAATTTTCTAAAATCCATTGTGCACAAAATCAAAATGTATAATTTGAAATCATCGATAGAAAAAATCTTTACAGTTAATATACTATACGCGTTCTATTTTGAAAAATAAAAAAAAATTTGAATTACAATATTCTCGATAAAAAAGAATCTCTTTTTTATAGCCGTCGCTTTTATTTTTCGCGAAACCTCACTATCTAAAAATAAAAAGAATATTATTGGAAATAAACTGTTTTTACGGCAAAATTTACAAGCTCGTCGCCTTTGCGTCGACAGTCTTTCACCATTTGGAAAGAGAAGTTCAATATAAATTCTAGAAAGAGAGGTTTTTCCGACTTGAGTTTTTATTTTTACGAGGGTCGCTTTCTTTTTATCACTAGGGCCTGTAGGCTCTGAATTATCGAGCCCGCGTGATTTAATGGCCACAAAAGGTGGCTATTTCCGGTTCTTCGGTAGGAAACGTGAACATTCTCTGGAAGCGTCTAATCTCGAGTGTTTAACCATGATACCCTGTCTTGTGTTTTATTTCTGTAGTTTCTTTCAGAACTTCCTTCAGTTCGTTTAGGGTCATTAATTTGTATTCATAGTTGAACACTATAATTTCACATGCTTGTTTTAACTCAGGGGCCATCCATAAATTTTGTTACCAATTTTGGGCTATTTTCGACACCGTTTTTTTTTGCGTTTCTATAGTGAGTTCAGTTCCCCAAAATGCTCTGAAAACAGGGGAAATAGAATTTTTTTCAGAAGAATATGGGGATATTAGGGGGATTAAATTCTTTTTAATAAAATTATTATAAAAATATATTGCATTTAAAAAAAAGAACCAAAAAGGCGAATTTTCTACAGAAAATAAATTCATTTCGTCACAAAACAGTTATATTTGTAACAAACTATACTTGCAAACAAAACAAAGGAATTTTCAAAAAAATACTTGAACTTTTAGCCAATTAGTTCAATTTTCAAGCCAAAATCACGATTTTTTTCGAGAATGGTTGAATTTTCAACAAAATTTTTATTTTCAACACAAATTTTCATTTTCAACCAAAAGAGGTGACTTTTCTAACACTCGAAAAAAAATATTGAACCAAAAAAACAGTTTTCTTGAATATGCATGAAAATTTGTTCGAATGAAGCAAATTTTGGTTGATTTAACAAAATATATTTTATTAACCCAGACAAATTTTTTGCAGGAATCAGTCAAATATTCCATTTACCGAAAAGACGAATTTTAAACAAAACCGTTGAATTTCCCACAAAAAAGATAGCTTTAACGAAAGAGTTGAATTTTCAAGAATGTATTTTTATTTTTTAATAAATATAGTTGAATTTTTTTGAAAAAACTGTTCGAATTTTTTAGCAAAAAATATCTAAATTCAATCAAATCAAGTTGCATTTTTAACTAAATAATTTAATATTCGACCAAACTGTTGAATTTTGAAGCCAAAAGGCCAAATTTCTATTTAAAAAGGTGGAATTCTCCACTTGAAAATATAATTTTTAAACATAAAAGTTAATTTTCTATTCTTAAATACTCAACTAATAATCTGATTTTAAACCAAATAGTTAATTTTTCAACAAAAAGTTCATTTTTTACGAATATTTAATTTTTTAATAAATAGTTTAATTTCTAGTCAAATAGTAAACTTTTTCTGACAAAATAGTTCAATTTTAAACCAAACATATGAATTTTAAAACTAAAAATTCATTGTCCACTATTCAGTTTAATTTTCTACCAAATTGTAGAATACGTGATATTTCATCCAAAAAAGATTTGAATTGAATTGAATTGAAAAAAGTGGATGGATTGTCAACAAAATACATAAATTTTGAATTTAAAATGAACACATTTACAACAAAATAGATTTTTTACTGCAAAATATGGATTTTTCAACAATAATTAAATGAAATTTCAATAAAATAGTTACATTTACAATCAAAGAGATGAATTTTAAACCAAAAAATAAATCTTGAGAAAGCGGTTCTTTTAACCAAGTTGTTAGGTTTACAACTAAAAAATATAATTTTTTAAACGAAAAGATAAAATTTTTTCTCGAAAAAAGATGATTTTAAAAGAAAATACATGAACTTTCAAACAAATATTTGAATATTCAACAAAACAAAAAATGGATTTTTAACAAAATAGTTCAACTTTCAATCAAGCATAGTTAAATTTTTGGGGGGAAAAATGACTTTTTAACAAAATAGTTGCATATTTAAAAAAATAATTAAGTTTTCAACCAAGTAGAAGAATATTTAATCAAACGAGATGAATACAACATAACAAAAAATAGTACATATTCTTTAACCAAAAAATATGAACTTCAACTCAAAAATAGTTGAATTTTCTTATGGAAAAAAAGTAAAAAGTCCATTTTCAAACATATTAAGTTTTTTTTTAATAAAATGGATCGTTGCGGTGCCATTTTTAACAAAACTCATCAAACTCTCCTCCCCCCTTTCATCATTCACCAACTGTGGTTTTTGGTAACCCCCCCCCCCCCCCCCCGAACAAATTTGTAACGCATTTTATAGACTAAGCGCAATTCCCCAACGACCCCCCACTTCCATTTGCAAAGCTTTCTTTTCATTTTTCCTGTGTTTAGTCACCATTGTGTACAGAAAAACGAGAATTCAAGGTTTAAAGTTCTTCAAAATTAAAAGTTTTCATGTTTGGATCAAATTCACTAAGAAAAATTGTAAAACAAATCAATTACTAATTTAAAGACTTTCATAGTTTTGCTATTTCAACTATAAATCATATATCAGGAAACCCTTCATAGCTTATCTTTTTTAATTACACCAAACTCACTTTCAGTCAAGTGTCTGGTATTGCCTTCAAATGGCCTTGAACCGCTCTCGGCCTACTCCCTTGAGAAACTGCGTGAGACAGCAGTTCTAGGAAGGCTAAGAACGGGGTTACTGAAAGCGAGAGTTTGGTGTATATTAATTATGCTTCTAAAAAATGAATAACTGTTAATTTTTCAGTTGTAAACTATCCTTAGTAAGAAAAATTCTAATTTAAACCAGTTTATAGTTGGAAATCTCAACTGTAAAGCATTCATAGTTGCACATTTTTTACTTTTAAACAGATTGTAGTGGGGCTATTTAATTGAAAAGCATTCATAATTGCATATTTTCCACTATTAAACCAATTCTAGTTGGGCACTTTAATAAGAAAGCATTCATACATGGCTGCACGTTTTCCACTTTTAAACCGATTGTAGTGGGGCACCTTAATTGGAAAGCATGCCATTCATAGTTGCACATTTTTCACTATTAAACCGATTCTAATCAGGCACTTTAATTTAAAAGCATTCATAGTTGCACATTTTCTACTTTTATACCGACTATAGAGGGGGAACTTGAATTGAAATATTTTATAGTTGCACATTTTTCACTTTTAAAACGATTTTAGTTTATTGGAAAGCATTCATAGTTACATATCTTCCACTTTTATACTGTTTGTAGTGGGGCACCTTAATTGGAAAGTATTTATAGTAGCACATTTTCCACTATTAATCCAATTCTAGTTGGACACCTCAATTGACGAGCATTCATAGTTGCAAATCTTCTGCTTTTATACCGATCATAGTGACGGAATTTAAATTGAAATAATTTATAGTTGCACATTTTACACTTTTAAAACGATTCTAGTAGGAGACTTTAATTTGAGAGAATTCGCAGTTATACATTTTCCACTTTGAAACGGATTGTAGTGGGGCACCTTTACTGGAAAGCATTAATAATCTTCCACATTTTTCAATTATTAAACTGATTCTAGTTGCACACTTTAATTGGAAAGCATTCATAGGTGCACATTTTCCACCTTTAAATCGATTTTAGTTCATTGGAAAGCATTTATTGTTGCAAATTTTCCGCTATTAAATCGATTCTAATTGGAAATTTTAATTAAAAAGTATTCACACATTGTTACACGACTTCCACTTTGATACCAATTATAGTGGGGCGCCGTAGTTTAAAAGCATTCATAGTTGCACATTTTATATTATTAAACCAGCTCTAGGTAGCACCGACCCAGGTAGCTGATCAATCTCTCTAGTAATCACCCCAGGCGAAGAGCTTTAAAAAGTCATCATATCTAATAGATTTGACAAAAATATGCAAGCATGCTAATAATCTCGCAGCAAGATCCATACTCTGTACTCTAATCACATCCATTAAGTAAAGCTCTCTACGTGGGTCTATTAGTCATAATTGCACATTTCAAATTTTCAACCGATTATAGTTGGACAACTTAATTGGAAAGCGTTCATAGTTGCTTTTTATTTGACTCTGGACAACTTTCACATCTAAACCGATAAATATTCTAAATTTGTTTTTACGGTACGTACTAAAAATAACATCACACTTGCCCAACGATCATAAATCCACTTTTTTATTTCGCGTAAATGCTCCTACATTTTTTTTCGTATTTTATGTTAAATGGGATTTCGATGGGCAAATAAATCAGTAGAATCCGGGAGGAATTTAAAGCGTCACCGCCAAGCCAGTAATTTTAAATGCGCCCGAAGGTAGGAATTAAAATAGAATTTCGATTCTATTGCAGGTGAAACAATCCACAGGTGATATATGTTCCCTCTCTGTATACGGTATGAACTTTTTTCCACCAAATATTAATATCTCTTATATTATATGCCGATGATAAAATTCCAGTAGGATTCCGGAATAAGTGAGATAGTTTTACGATCATTTACTGTAATATTTAACAAAATAATATCAAGATATAAAAGCTAATTTAATAAACAAAAATGATAAAAATAAATTTTCACATAAAAAAGTTAATTTCCAATATAAAAAACAAGTTTGCAACAAAATAGTTATTTTTTGACTAAGTTGATGGATTTTCAACAAAAACAAAAAATTAATCTTTTGCAAATCAGTCCAAGTTTGAACCATGTAGTGGAATTTCAAACCAAATATAAGAATTTTTAACAAAATAGTAGCATTGTTGACCAAATTTTCTACCGAAAAAGTTAAATTTTCAAAAAAAAAAGTTCATTTATAACCAAATGAATTATTAATAAAATAGTTGACCTTGCAGCTAAAAAAGTTCTATTTTAAATTAAAAATATCAATTTTAAACAAAAAATTTGAAAAATTTGAAAGAAAAACAAAAAACAAAGTAGTTAAACTTTCAATCAACTAGATAAATCTTTAACCAATAAAATTAATTTTTAACAAACCAGTTATTTGCAGCCAAGTAAGTAAATTTTCAATCAAGAAGATAACATTTTTACAAAAAACGATTAATTTACAACAAAAAATATATTTTTTGAACTGAGTCGTTAAATTTTATACTAGGAAGGATCAATATCCTCAACCACAAATAAAAAAATTTAATTTTGAGTTAAAAAATTATTTTAAACCAACAAACAACGAATTTTCAACAAAATAAAGTAATCTATTTGATTAAAAATTAACTTTTGTGTTGAAACTTCATACTTTTGAGTTGAAAATTCGACTATTTAGTGAAAGATTCATTTATTTAAATTAAAAACTAATATTTTCAAATAAAAATGTAACAACTTCATTTTTTTTTGAACTTTGATATTTTTAGTTTAAAAATACAACTAGTTAGTTGAAAATTGAACTCATTTTTTAGAAATTCTTTTTTTGGTTGAGGATTAATGATTTTAGCTCAAAATTTTACTTTGGGATTAAAAATTACCTATGTTGTTGAAAACTAATATTTTCGGGTAAAAAATTCAACTTCTTTGAGGAGGATACGTTTTATAATTTTAAAAATTAATTTTTTCAGCTGAAAATATGATTAAATATTCCATTTTTCGTTAAAAATTCATCTTTTTAGTTTAAAAAGTAAATTATTTAGTAAAAAGTTGAACTACTTTATCCGAACTTATTTTTTTTTTAAGATTAAGAATTTCAATTTGAAATTCAACTATGGGATAGCACATTCACTTTTTCGTTAAAAACGCATATTTTCGGTTCAAAAAAATCACTTGTTTTTTAGAGAATTCGTCTTTTTGGCTTGAAAATTCTAGAAATTGGTACAAAATTCAACTATTTGGTCAAAAATTCCCTTTATTTGGGTTGAAAATTAATATTTTCTAGTTGCAAAGTCATCTTTTCGGTTGAAAATTCAACTATTTGGTTAAATATTTATGTATTTTGTTAAAACTTTCTTTTCTGCGTTTAAAACTAATTTTTAGAACTTAAAATTTATCTATTTGATTGAAAATTACTTTTTTTGTTGAAACCTTATATTTTCGGGTTAAAAATTCCACTATTTAGTTGACGATTCAAACTTTCTTCATTCAAAATTAATTTTTTTAATGAAAATAGAGCTATTCCATTTTTGTTAAAAATTTATCTTTTTAATAGAAAAATTCAACTATTTGGTTAAAAGTGATGCATTTTGTAGAAATTATATATTTTGAGCTAAACAAAAATGTTTAAACTTAATATTTATCTCTTTGATTGAAAATGGACTTTTTTGTTGTAACCTCTTACTTCCGGGTTGAAAATTTCAATTATTTGTTTGAAAATTTATGTAATTTATTAAAAATTCATATTTTTTGGTATGAAATTAATTTTTTCTGTTGAAAATGTATTTATTTAATTAAAAAGTCAACCGTTTTGTAGAAAGCTCGTCTTTTTTGCTTTAAAATTCAACTATTTGTTTCAAAATTTATGTATCTCAGTCATCTGATTAATCCATAACTATTTAAATTATTCGTAAAGTCTGTTAGCAACAGAACATTATAAATAATTGGTCGGATTTATTATTTTTTTATTTTTCTTAATAAATTCGATTCTGAAACGGATTTTTGCATTTATAGCGTCCGTTGACTTTTTTTCATCTTGATATTCGACGTTTATGTATATCACTGACGACATTACAGAAGTGAAACTTCAATCGTAATTTTAGGGTTCCTTGGTCTTCAGAAATTGGAATCGGAAAGGAGGTGGGCGATGATTTATTTCGGGTCGATTGCTGTCGATCGTAAATTAAGGGCCAAGGCTCCAATTTCAAAGACACTCGAGGACGAAAATGGCAATTGAAATTGAATCTGAGTGGGAAAAAAATCACATAAAGAATCATAAATAATTGCTGATTAATTTTTTACTGAAAATTTAATTATTTCATTTTTCTTTGATTATTAATTTCTTTACTGAAAAATTAACTCTTAAATTTCGGTTAAAAATCGATATTTTTAGTTACAAATTGATCTTTTGCAGTTGAAAATTTAACTATTTGGTGACAAATTCGTATTTTGTTGATGCTGATAATTAATTTTTTTACCTAAAAATTGAATTATTCCGTTTTTAAGCAACTATTACAAATGACATAGTTGAGAATTCATCATTTTAGGTTCGAGACTCATAATTTTATTTTAAAATATAACTATTTTTTTGAAAGTTTAGTTCGTTTTTTTGGCATTAATTAGTATCTTAACTGAAAATTTAAGTATTTTACTTTCATGGTCAAAAATGTATATTTTCGAATAAAGATTCATCTTTTATTGAAAAATCGTTTTTTTATTGAAACTTAATTTTTTTAATAGAAATTTAACCATCCGATTTTTAATCTAATATTAAATGTTTCGTTGCGAGTTAATTGTTTTGATTTAAGATTCGTAAATTGATTTGAAAATATAACTATTTTGTTGAAAATTCGTTTTTTGTGAAGGGGGAATTACTTTTTGAAATGAAAATTTAAGTATTCAACTTTTTGTTAAAAACTGATATTTTTAAGTCAAAATTCATCGTCTCTACACAGCTGATAGTTTCACTACTTTTATTGTACATCCATGCATTTTCTTTAAAAATCTGTTTTTTTGTTAGAATTAATTTTTTAATTAAAATTTTAACTGTACAATTTCTTGTGAAAAATCGATACTTTTAGTTAAAAATTGATCTTTCCAGCTAAAATCAGAACAGTTTCGTGGGAAATTTTGAAAATTTGTATATTTGCTTAAAAATTCATCTATCTTGATTCAAAATTCAACTACTTTTGGTCAAAATTGAAACTTCTTTGTGAAAAATTAGTTTTTTATTTGAAAATTCGTCGTTTTGAAAGAAAATTAATGAAAGTTTAAATATTTGGTGGAAAATTCATCTTTTTGTTTTTATTAAAATATCTACTATTAAGTGTTTCTTAGAAAATTTAACTATTTCGTTACAAAATTCAACTATTTAATTGAAAATTAATTCGGTTAGTAATTAATCTGGTCTTGTTATAAATTAAACTATTTGGGAAAAATGCATTTTTTGTCTACTAAAATTACGTCTTTTTTATAGCAAAATAATCTTCAGGATTGCAAATTTAACTACTTTAATTATGTTGAAAATTTATTTTTTGTTTGATAACTAATTTATTTCAATACAAATTTAACTCATTCATTTTTGTTTGAACATGTATATTTTTTTATTAAAAATTGTTTAAATTTTCTTGTAAACTCGTTTTTTTTGGTTCAGAATTTTTTTTAACTAAAAATTTAACTATTCCATCTTAGGCTAAATAATGATATTAAAAATTAAAAAATTATCCTAGTTTAAATTTGAAGTATTGGTGGACAATTCATTTTTAAAACTAAAAATTTAACTCATCTATTTTTGGCTGAAAAATAATCTTTTATAATTAAAAGTAGAATTATTCGGTTGAAAATCCATGTAATTTGTTAAAAATTCTTATTTTTTGTAGAATACCAATTATTATTAAATATTGGCTAAGAATGTTATCTTTTTTGCTTGAATATTTATCATTTTGTAAATTCAACTATTTTGTTGAAAATTATTTTTTGTGGTTGAGAATCAATTTTTTTTTAATTAAAATTTTATTATTCGGCTTTTCTTGTAAATTTATATTTTTTGGTATAAATATCAACTGATATATGTTTCGTTGTTAATTCATCTTTTTGTTTTAAAAATCAACTATTTGGATAAAAATGGAACAACTTTGAAGAGAAATTTATTTTTTTGTTGTGGATTCATAATTTTATTTGCAAATTTAAATATTTTGTTCCATATTCTGTTTTTCTAGCTGACAATTAATGTTTCTAACTAAAAATGAAATATGTGTACACTGCTATTTTTAATCTTGTAATTTGATTTTTTCTAGTTGAATATTGAACTATTTGGTTGAAAATATATGTATTTGGCAGAAAAATCGTTTTTTTTTTTTTGGAAGAAAATTTTCGGAATTCATCTTTCTTGGTTGAAGATTCTTCATTTTATTTTAAACTATTTTGTTTAATTTTTTGTTTTGGTTGAGAATTAATTTTTTTAACTCAAAATTTAACTATTTCATTTTTTGTTGAATATTGATATTTTCAATTGAAAATTAATCTTTCCTATTTCAAAATTTAACCATTTGTTTTAACATTTATTTTATTGGTTGACGATTCACCACTTTAGTTAAAAATTTAACTAGTTGGTTATAAATTAACTTCTTTGCTCAAACTTCAATTAAATCGTATGAAAAATTATAAATAGCTGCTAAGGAGTTTAATTTTTATAATAAATTGAACATTGTTTTCAGTTTATAGATATTTAAACTGCAAATTCAAATTTCAAAATTACCAACTATTGAGTTGAAAGTTGAACTGCTTTGCAGAAAATTAATTTTCCTAGTTGAAGATTCATCACTTTAGTTGAAACTTCAACTATTTATATGGTTGCCAATTAAATTTTTACGTTAAAAATTGAGCTATTTAATTGAAAATTGGACTATTTGTTTAAAATTATTTTTTTTTTATTAGACAGCAGATTTTGAACGGACCTTTATGTTAGACTATTCAGTTGCAATTGATCCTTTTTTTAATTGAAAATTTGATCATTGTTCTTAAGTTCTCTCAATTAAATTAACCCATAATGCAAATTAGAACCCTACCCATGTATCTCAGGAATTACTGATTCAATTAATATGCTGTCTAGGCTTCAGTCTCGACAATCGATTTCCTTTGCTAGCTTTGCAAATTCAGCTTCCTCTTTCATTTAATTAAACCTAGGAACAATAATAACTTATTAAATTAATTTAATAATATTTATTCTCCTAAATTGTACTAATTCGTCATTTTATAGTTTTCTAATTTCAACTGTTCCATACACAAACCCTCCTTAAACACAGAGTTAATTAATAAGATATTGCCTCGAATAAGATGATTTAATTAATATTTTCTCATTTTAATAAAAAATTCTGCATATATACACGAATCCTGCTGTCAGCAATAAATCATTTCTATCTGGCTTGCATAATGAACGAAATTTTCATTAATTCAGATAAATGAATTATTCATGGTTTTATTTAAAGACGGAAAAATCTGTTTTTTCAATTGTATAATGTGAAATTTCATTTAATCATTTACATGTATTCCAGAATAAAGATGAAATTTTTACTAAAAAAATTAATTTTTAAATAAAAATTCAGAATTTTCTACAAAAAAATTAACTTTTATAGAAAAAGTTAATTTTCAATCAAATAGTTAAATTTTTCATCAATTTGTTGAATTTAAAAACCAAAGAGACGACTTTTCCACCAAGCTGTTGAGTTTTAAACTCGGAAATATGAATTTTCAAAAAAAAAGTTCATTCAAAGATAAATACTTAAATTTTCAGTTGAAAATATCAATAACAAAAAAATGGTTTTTAAGAATTTAGTTAAATTTCGAATAAAGTGATGGATCTTGAACAAGAAAAAATGAATTGTTTGGAAAGTAGTTCAACTTCCAATCTACAGTTTAAAAATATAGAATCTGAAAACAGTTTTTATTTTTGATAATAATTTAATCCTCAGGAACTATTTATATTTTTTATGTGAATAGTTGAATTTGAAATAAAAAAGTTAATTTACAAAGAAACAGGTAAATTTGCAACTAATTTGATGAATTTGTAACTAATAAAATGAATTTTCAAACAAATAATTGATTTTTCAAATCAAAGGGATTAATTCTCAATTGGAAATATTGAACCAATGATAGAATTGTTCAATTTTCAGTTTTAAGAAATTCTCAACCACAAAATTTTGTTAAATTTTAATTTCAATATTTATTTCCTAGCCTCAAACCAAATTTTTAACAAATTAGTCTTAAATAAAATGAGGACGCTTCAACCAGAAAATAAGAATTCTCAACGGAAATTTTCCATAAAAAAAGAAGATTTTTCCACAAAATACAAGATTTTCTTAAACAAAAAATATGAATACACAACGAAAATTTTCTTAAAACAAAAAAAAAATTTCAAAAAAAACATATGTATTTTGAATCAAATAGTTCAACATTTAACTAGTAAAAGTTCAATTTCAATATTAAAAATATGAACGTCAAATCAGAAATGGAATAAATAAATTTCCAGTTAAAAAAATTAATTGTTAACTACAAAAAAAGGATTTAGAACCAAATAGTTAAATTTTCAAATAAGATGATGAATCTTCAATAAAAATAAGAAAAAACATTTTTTACAAAGTAGTTTCACTTGCACCCAAGTAGTTGATTTTTTTAATCATGAAGATCAATCAGTTCAAGCTTTTGCTATAAAATATCAATTTTTAACAAAATAGCTCAATTTTTTAATAAAATGCTAAATGAATGAACAAAAATACAAAAGTAGACTTTTCTACCAAAAATAATTAACTTATAACAATTAATTAATTGATTAATTAATTAATCAAAATATTAGTGGTGAAAATGAGCACTCCAAATTTATTAAACAAATACAAATTTGTCGAAAATGCTACCATTACAAATTTTCCTCGATGAGGAAGCAAATGATTTTACTATTTTGTTCAAAGTTCAATTATTTTCTTGAAAAATTAACTATTTTTTTAAAGTCACCTTTTTCAGTCCAAAATTCAACTATTTGGTTGAAAATGCTACTAAATTTGTTGTGTCAATAATATCGGTATTTCATGTGTAATTTGAAATTGTTATGGTAAAAAAAAACTGACTATTCAAAAATGGTCCCTAAAATACTTCATTATTGTACAGATTTTCTTCTCTCACATTAACTATCCCACCTTCGATTGCAATTTAAAGTCCGAAATAACTGGGGAGACTATCCTGGTTAGAGTTACATGGGTATTAGGTATATTCGATCCTGGAATTATTTTAGGTGCATTTGAGGATAAGATAAAATCTCTTATTTCATATCTTCTTTTATACCATCTTAATTTCTCCCCTCGATTTCAAGTCGACTCTTCCGACAAATTTGAAAGCCGCTTTTTTTGGCAGAGGGCTGCGATAGAGATTTTCGGGATTATAAGAGTTCAATGATCCGATCAATTTATAAAGTTCAAGGTTTGAAAGACTATGTGGCTGGGGCCATTTGGTTTTTTTTACTTCCACCATTCTTAATTGATGGCTCCTATTTTTATATTTTCATAGAAGCGAGTGAAATCTACTCTAAATAGGAAGATTAGCCTCCAAAGTGGAGTGTTATTTTTGAAAATCTCAGCTCTTACGTAATTTATTACTCTCTAGATTTAAGAAAATAAATGGAATTGCCAAAAAAGCCATAAAGTTTTTAATTAAAACATTAAATATACATGTATTATTTTTTTTTAAATGCGTATTTCATAGTATTTATTGTATAGAATAATAGAAAAAACAAGCACAATATTTTTGATAATGGGTGAAAACTAATATTTGAATGATAAACCGAAAAATTCATTTTCATCAAAGAAGTTTAATTTTCAACAAAAAAAACGATTTTCAACAAAATATGTAATTTATATTTTAACTAAAGACGATTTCAAAACAACGAATTTTTTCCCCCTATTTCTATTTTAGCCACAAATATTGTTCCGACTGCAATTTAAAATGTACATTATAATTATGTTTCAATAATAAATTTTTTCCAATGTAAATGATCAAATATTTTAGCACTTTTTCTAGTTTACAAAGTGACCAGTAAAAAATGTCGTTAAATTGAATGTTCAAAACTTCAAAAACATCAAAAACAGTTGAATTAAACCATCCTCAACACAAACGACCAAAACAGATTAATTTTCGTCTAAATAATTACATTTTTCACCAAAAAATATGAAATTTCTACCAAATAGTTGAATCTTTAACTAAAAAAGATTATTTTTATACAAAAAATGGAATTGTTAAATTTTAAATTAAAAAATTAAATTTCACCGAGTGAAATATTATTTTCAACAAAATAGTTTTCTTTTCAAGCAAAAAGTTTCATTTTCTACATTAAATGTCATAGTTGATATATTAGCGAAAAAATACGAATTTGATGCGAAAAATTTGATCAAAATCCAATAGAGAATAATTTTCAAAACAAAAAGTTGTATATTTAACCATAAGAAGAATAAATTCCTAACAAGAAGATTAATATTTTACAAAAAAGATGAGTTTTTAAGAAAACATATGAATTTTCAACCACATAGTTAAATTTTCAACTAAATTAGATCAATTAAAAAAAATGAAAGTTAAATTTTTAGTTAACATAATTTATTTTTTACCAAAATATTAAATTTTCAAAGAAAATAAAAACGAATTTTCAACAAAAAAATGTCATAGTAAAAATTTCATTTAAAAGTGTCATAGTTTGATTTTAAATCTAGAACATTTGAATTCAAGAAATAAAGACAAATTTTCAACAAAATAGTTGAATCATGAAACAAAACAGATTCATTTTAATCGAAATAATTGTACTTTTAAACAAAAATTAATTTTAATCCAAATAGTTGTTTTTTTTAATTCAAAAAATATGTAATTTCTACCAAATAATTGAATTTTGCAATAAAAAATATCAATTTTCAAACAACAATAAAGTACGTGAATTTTCAATTAAAAAATACATTTAAAAAAAAAATAAAATTTGCAACGTTTGAACATACTTGAAATAGTTGAATCATTAAATAAAACAGATTAATTTTAATCTAAATAATTGTAATTTTAACCCAAAATTTAAAAAATTAATTTTCGTCTAAATAGGTGTATTGTTGACTCAAAAATATTTAATTTCAACAAAATAGCTAAATTATCGACTGAAAACAACAATTTTCGAACAAGAGTGAAATAGTTAAATTCTCAGTTGAAAAAATTAATTTTCAACGAAAAAAAATTACAAATTTCAACGAAATAGTTAAATTTACAACCAAAAATATGTATTTTTAAAGGAAAATGTCATAGTTGACATTAAACAAATATATTTTTTATTTTTAAATAAAAAATAGTAAAATTTTTAAAAAATCGAAAAATTAGTTGAATCATCAACCCAAAACGATTCATTTTCTACCAAAAAGTTGTATTTAAAAAAAAAAAAGATTCCATTTCTACCAAAATGATTAATATTCTCCCAAAAAGATAAGTTTTCAACTAAAGACATTAATTGTGAACCACATAATTAAATTTCCATATAAAAAAGACCAATTTTCAACCAGAAATGTAATAGGTAAATTTACAGTAAAAAAATTAAATACTAATTAAAAATTTTGAACAATATACATTTATACATTATAACAATTACATACATTTAACAATTCATTACCACAATTACATAAATTACAACAATATACATTTTGAACCAAAAAGTTTAATTTTTGTTTTAAAAAAAAAAACATGAATTTGCAACAAAAAATATCATAGTTGATTTAAAAAATATATATATATATTCATTTTAAATCGAAAACAGTTGCATTCAATCAAAAAAGACGAATTCTATAGAAACCAGTTGAATCATCGACCAAAAGAAAATGATTCCTGACCAAAAAGTTGTATATTTAACCAAAAAAGATTACATTTCTACCGAAAAGTTTAATATTGTACTAAAAAACAAAGAGTTTTTAATAAAATACATGAATCTTCTACCACATAATTGAATTTTCAAACAAAATAGATTAATTTTAATCTAAGTAGTAAAATGCTAATATAACCTAAATTTAATAATTTAGATGAGCTTTAAATGAAAGAACTCAAAGTGGAACTGTTAAATTTTGATCTTTTAAAATTTAAATTAAAAAGGTTTTAATTAAAAAATTTTGTATTCAAATGCTCAATTATTTATGCGTATAAAATTGAAGGTACTAACACTTTTCAATACAAAAAATATAAATTCATGTTATCATTTTCAATGCTCTGAATTAAAAAATCAATCAATGAACTTAAAAATTTTCAAAATTATGTAATTTTATTGAATTTTAAGCTAGAAACATTAAATATTGAAAAATTGAACAAATTTTAACTGAACACTTCTTAAATTAGAAATAATTCAATTATTTTCTTTTTAAATAAAAACAATTTTCTTAAGATTCCTAGCAAAATTGAAAATACCTTTTCATTTTGAAAAATTACTTTAAGAGAATATTTAAAAAGTTTTTCAAAGATTTAAACAAAATTTTCAAAACAGAGTAGAAGATTTTAAGAAAATTTTCTAAAATTTGCATTATAATTTTTAATCTTTTTAAACTCCTAAATATCTCTTAAAATTACTAACATCTTTTTTTTTAATCAAAAACTTCAAATTGAATGGGTTAAAAATTGAATATTTTAGGCTGAAACAATATTTCGAATTTAATGAAATCCTTTATTTAAGAATACATTATTATGAAGTTATTTTTAAGTTGAAAATAGTTGATAAACTCTCAGTCACACCTTCACATTTGCTTAATGACTCAGACTTTCAAATTGAAACCGTTTAAGTTTTAACGTTAAAATCTGAAAATTCTTCAATTTTGAACTGGTTTCAAATCGTTTTGTCAAAACGTTTTTGTTAACATTTTATTACTTGAAGTACAGATAAATTAAAAAAAATTATTTATTAAATAAAAATGTTTCTATCCAAAATGTTCAATATCAAAGGTTTTTATTTTTTATTTGTTCAAGTCTTCAAGAAAACATTTAAAAATTCTTCAAATCAAAAATGTAAGCTTATAAATAGAAATTTTAAATGGAAAATACTTGAAAACAATTTTAGGAAAAAATTACGCTGACGGTACTTCTACCTGAACAAAGAATTGGTTATAACTTTCTGGCGCTTAGAGTGGGGCAGCGCCAGAAATTTATAGCAGATTGTTTGATCCGGGTAGTAGTAGTTTTAGTATCATTTTTTTCCCTAAAAATGTTGTCAAAATAGATCAATAGATGTCAATGGATAATTAGATCGATATTAGATAGATGAGACAATAGATCAATAGATGATCAATAGATGCGTGAGTTCAAGGCCCGTTAACGATATAACAGGTTATAACTTTCAGGCGTCTATAGGGGGGGGGGGGG
>NC_046666.1:35522031-35547547 GCF_010883055.1 Belonocnema kinseyi | reverse complement strand
AGAGCTCCAAGGAGATTATGTTGAAAAATAAAAAAAAATTTACCCAAAAAAAATTGTTTTTATACTTCATTCTAAGGACTTATTGAACTACCCTCGTAGCGTTAGTGTCATTGTTTTCATAAAAGTTGTGTCAAAAATTATCAATAGTAGTGCGAGTTCAAGACTTGTTAGTGATATTTTCAGGATCAAAGATCCAGCTATAACTTTGTGGCACCTAGAGTGGAAAGGAGCACCAGAAAGTTATAGTCGGTTCTTGGATCCGGGCCCTCAACTATGCTTACCCCTATCAGAGTGCGTATGATTTTAGTATTCATAAATGTTTGCATTTAATTTCTCGTATTTCTTGTCCTTGGATAAGTTCAATTGCAATAGCCTTTTTGTTTATAACAGAGTGACTCGACAGAAAGTAATAAAAGGAAAATTAAATAAAAAGTATATAGTGCAATATAGGGAATATAATACAGGAGCGATAAGCTGCTAGGCTGCGAGCCTACAGTGGTAGCATTCCTACAACTGTAAAGACTTTATGGCTTTATTGCCCGCCGATTACTCCGCGGGAGGTGACTCCATTTACACATCACCTTTTAATATGCTTACATTAAGAAGCATCTTCCTTTTAGTATCAATTCTTATAGATCTTTCTTATAAACGTATTTTATTTTAGCCAAGGCTTCAATCATCGGCGGCGATTTTGTAGACTATAATTGCCCCCCCCCCCCCCCCCCCCCCCCCCAAGATGTCGCACAATTTACAAAACCAGGAATTTACTGTTTATAATAATCTATAAACTCTATCTCTTAACGGAATTAAAGTTGATTTAAGATTAATTTAAGTTGATTTTCAACATACAGAGGATAAATCTGTAACCAAAACTGGAGTAGTGTAACTTTCTGCTTAAAAAATTTATTTTTAATGAAATAATGAATTTTTAACAAAAAAGTTCAATTTTAAAGCAAAGAAGTGAATGTTAACAAAATATGAATTTTTAATAAACTAGTTCAACTTTCAACAAGCTAGTTGAATTATAACAAAAAAAGACGAATTTTTAACCTTTTCAACCAAAAAGATCAATTTTTCAGCAAGAGATTTAATGTTCTACTAAAAAATATTAATTTTTAACAAAGTGCGTGACTTTTAAAACCAAAAGGACAAAGTATCTACAAATTGATTAAATTTTCAACTAAAAAGGATAAGTTTTTAAGCAAATAGTTCAATTTTCAACAATATTGTTAAATTTAAAGCAAAGATATGAATTAGGAAAAAATTAATTTTCATACAAAAAGTTTAGTTATTTAACTAATTGTTGAATTCTCAACCAAACCAAATTAATTTAGACTGAAACATTTGCATTTTTAACAATAAAAAAATGATTTTTCATCCGAAAAAGGCAAAATTTTAATAAAAGACATGGATTTGCAACTAGAAAATATCAAGTTTCAATAAAAGATATCAACTTTCAGCCAAAAATGGAAAAGTTACATTGTTAGTTAAAATAAGTAATTCTTAACAACAACAAAAAATCAATTTTCAACAAAATACTTACATATTCATCTAAAATTATGAATCTGATAAAAACACATTTTCAAGAAAAGATAATTTTTAACCCGATAGATTTATTTTCTAAAAATGTAATAGTTTAATTTTCAACCAACTATAAAAGATGAATTTTTAAATAAACAGTTAAATTTTAAACCAAAAAGATTAATTTTCCAGCAAGAAGAGTAATGTTTTACCAACAGACAAATTTTGAACAAAATTGTTGAAGTTTAAGGCGAAAAGGACAAATTATCTACAAAACGGTTTAAGTTTCAACCTGAAAATATGATTTTTTAACAAAAAATTTAATTTTCTAACAAAAAGTTAAATTTTCATTCAAATACTTTATTTTTTAACAAAAAAGTGCAACGTCAATCAGCTGCATTTGTAATAAAAAAAGATTAATTTTCATCCAAGAAGATTAATTTTCGATCTAAAAAACGAATTTTTAACAAAATGCATAAATTTCCAACTAGAAAAGAACCATTTTTAATCAATTTTCAATCAAGGAGGTGGATCTAAAAAATGAATTTTCAACCAAGTTTTTGAACTTTTAACCAAAAATATAATATAAAATATAATAATAAATAAAAAAATAAATAAAAAAATATAATAATAAAAGTAGTTGATTTTTCTTGTTGGGTACCTGACAGAATATTTTGAATTATTTTTTACTAATAACATTTAATTGTTAATAAATAATATTCTTAAGATTGCTTATTTTTCACTATATTTGTTAATATATTCTTACATTCATAATTAAATTAAAAAATCGAAAAATCCGCAAAGATACAAACAAAAATGGTTGATTTTAAAATTCAAAAATATGTTCCTATTGGTTCGAAAATTAGAGCGTGTGATAATAAGAAATTAGCAACTCAAGCAACCATTTTTCTTTAATTTAAAATTTGTTGTATATGCCCACACATTTAAAAAAATGTTAATATTTTGAACGTGAAATTTGTTTAGCTTAAACCAAAAAACACTTTATTATTTTTCATGAAAAAAATAATAACCTGCTTCTTTGATTCAAACAGAAAAAAAATTCAGATACAATTTATTCAACTTCTTCCAAAAAAGTATGCATTTAACTCCATAAAAAGAACATACTTTTCCTTATTTTCAGAAATTATAGATCAGGCAAAAAATCGTCGAAATATTAACAGTTTCAAATTAAAAAAGGCGAACCCGATGTCGAACCATAAACATTTTCAAATTAGAATATTTCGAAAATTGACAAGATGCGAAAATTAAAAATTCTAAACTTTTCCAGCTTTCCAGTTGAAAAACTGCAACTATGAAAACTTTCAAAACTCAATTTTAATTCTCTAAATTAAAGAAGATACAACATTTTCAAATCAGGATTTCCTCCCTTTGAATTTCAGTCCTAGCGATCCCGATATACTTTTTTTGTTCTCCCAGGAAGAATGTTTTATGGGTTTTTTTCGAATGCGTGAATCTCTGTTGCCATGCCATTAGGATAATTTATGGTTGCCTGTCGCACAAGATCTTATAATACACCCGCCTGCCGCCTCTCATGAACGCTAATAGCAACAAGTTACTTTTGTCCGTCAGTAGGATACACTGACTCGACTGTATACTCTATATTTAGTACTCTTGTGCTCGTACCCACTAGACGCGTGAAAATACAAAAGAAAGCCGAGTATAATGGCAGTGAAAGGAGTGTATGAGGGATCATGCCGCGAGGGGCCCACGAGAGGAAGAGAAGATCTACTCGCGTGAAAAAGAACCTTATGCTATTCTCACAACGTTGGAAATGAGATTTGATAAAAGTGCGCCTCCAGAGGCGGTGGAATATGCGCGGAGGAGATGAAATTCCATCCTATAGATCTTAGAGGGTACGGCATTTCAGACCATAACTCGTAGACGGTATAGAGTTCCAGACCATAGCTCTTAGTTGGTATGGAGTTGCATATCATAGCTCTTAGACCGTATGAATTTACATAACATAGCCCGTAGACTGTATGGAATTCCAGACTCTAAATAGTAGACGGTATGGAGTTCCAGACCATAGTTCGTAAACGGCATGAAGTTCCATACCATACCTCGGGGACGGTATGTAATTTCATAATCTAGATCGTAGAGAGAATTAAAATAATGGAGCATAGATCATAGACGGTATAAGGTTCCATACCATAGCTCATAGACGATATAAACTTTTATAATCTAGGCCTAGATTGTAGAAATTACGAAATTCTACACCATAAATCATATATGTTATAGGATTCCATGCCATCGCTCGTAGACGGTATGGAGTTTCATACCATAAATAGGTGATGGTATGGAATAACATACCCCTGTTCTTAAACCGTATAGAGTTCCATAACATAGATCGGGAATAGTATGTAATTCCATACCCTAGATCGTATAGAGTATGGAATACCACACTCTATATCATAGCGGGTATGGATTTCCATACCATAGCTCTTAGACGGTATGGAGTACCAGACCATAGCTCGCAGAAGATATTTAGTTCCAGACCATATCTCGTAGACAAAATGGAGTTCCAGACCATAGCTCGTAGACTGTATAGAATTCCTGACCATCGCTCGTAGACGGTATGGAGTACCTCACCCTGAAATGGGAATTACTACTAAAAGACATTTTTTCAATTCATCCCCTTTCATTACTATCGAGGAAATAAAAGAAAAATCCATACCCAGAAAAATGTTATTTCGCCAGTCCTGTGCTTCACATCCACATATCAGTGAAGGAAACTGAGAAACTAACTTCAACACAAAGCATTTCGACGTCAAATTCAAGCGTGTTAAAACTACTTCAAAACTGCAAACCAAATCTTTGTTTCAGTCTCACTCCCTGGGGGTTAAAGCACGCCGTGATAGAGGTTGGAAGCAATTCCATCTTTACCTGACTATTTTAGATAGTTTCAAACTTTTAAAAATATTGATGCGATAAAATTTGAATGGTGTCAAGCTGAAAAGTTTTCCAATAATAAAAACTGTACGATCTAAAAAAAGATGAATTTTCATACAAAACTGAAATCATTAAATTTTCAGTTGAAAACTAATTTTTAACCAAGAAAAAGAATTTTTTTAAATTAGTTGAATTTTCAAACAACGAGATGAGTTTTCATCGAAAAAAGATCAAATTTCGAACCGACCATGTAAATTTTCAACGAAAAAATTTTTTTTTTAAATAGTTAAAATTTCAACCAGAGATGAATTTTCAACCAAGAAGTTTAATTTTTTACCAAAAACGACAAACAAATCTTCTACACAATATGCATGAATTTTCAACACAAAATGTATCCACTTTCGAACAAAAACACATTAATTAAATTTTCAAATAAAAACTAATTTTCAAACAAATAAGAAAAGTATTTTCATCAAAATAATTTAGTTTGCGATTAAAAATGAGTTATTTTCCGAAAATAAAATACCTAAATTTTCAACGAAAAATATTCATGACGAATAAAAAAAGACACTTGACAAAATAGTTCAATTTTCAACCAAAGGGTTAAATTTTGATCTAAAACAGATAAAATTTCAAACTGAACTTTAGAATTTCCAATACAAAAGAGATCAGTTTTACACCAAAAGTAAATATTTAAATTTTTAGTTAAAAATTAATGTTTTACAAAAAAATTCGATTTTTGAGCCAAAGAGATGAGTTTTAATCAAGAAGATTAATTTTCAGCAACAACAAAAAAAATCGAATCTTTCACAAAATGCATGAATCTTCAACTAGAAAAATTTCAATTTAAATACAAAAATGGATTAGTTACATTTTTAGTTTAAAAATAAATTTTTAAAAATATTAATTGTAAACAAAATAGTTTAATTTTTATCAAATGAGTTGAACTTTTAACCAAATAGTTTAATTCACAACTAAAAAAGATAAAACTTCAAACAAAACTGGAATAATTAAATTTTTAGTTGAAAATAACTTTTAATCAAACAAAGAATTTTTAACCAAATAGTATAGTTTGCAATAAAAAATGATAAAATTTTCAGAAATGGAATACTTAAATTTCAACAAAATAGTTAAATTTTTAATGAAGAAGAGGAATTTTCAAGTCAAACAATGAATCTTCTAACGAGAAAAATAATTTTTGACATGATAATTCAACTTTAACCAAAAAAGAAAGAATATGGATTCTTAACCAATCATTTGGATTATCAACCATAAATATTAATTTTCAACTAGAATAATTAAATTTTTCTTTAAAAAATTAATTCTCAACCAAAAGAAATAAATATTTAACTCAGCAATCATTAAATTATTAAATTTTTCTTTCTAAAAGTGTGTCTATAAATTATAGAAATTTGTTAACTTCACGCGTAGAGAAATTTCGAGTGATTAATTCGTGGCACTGCTCCTTGATTTCATCACGCTTTGACGCGATAACTCAGACCTCGAAACCCTTGCTTTTAAAGCATAGGTCTCGAAGTTTCAGGCAGTAGGTCACGCTCCTTTGCACTCAGGTCTCGAATTCTATGCTTTCAGATCATAGAGTCTGAGACTTTAAAGCACGTAAAAATTATAGCTTTAAAATCATGCGCTTCATTGAATTAATCCCTTGAAATTTC
Source organism: Belonocnema kinseyi (assembly GCF_010883055.1). Classification (NCBI taxonomy): domain Eukaryota; kingdom Metazoa; phylum Arthropoda; class Insecta; order Hymenoptera; family Cynipidae; genus Belonocnema; species Belonocnema kinseyi. The sequence goes on along the minus strand of NC_046666.1, from coordinate 35,541,440 downwards.
TCTCTGTGCAAGATTGAGAAAAATTCCAATGTATAAATACTTTGAATTAAAAATTTTGTTGACAACTACAATTATGATCATATTGATTTGAGAATAAAGTAAACGAACAATTTAAGGGCATTTTTTCCTTCAAATTTTTTTTTCTAACATTTTGAAAATTTATACATAGCTAAAACCCTTTTCGATCAAAAGTTCGGTCATTGATATTTTGGATGTGGTTTAATTTATTGATTCGTCACCGTCTGAAAGCACAATAATTACTTTTTATTAAAGCGTAAATCAGCCCTCAATTTATAGTGACCGAATTAATGTGTGGAATCCAATGTCACTTTTAATATCCTGTCTTCCAATGATTGAGTGGGCCTCGGAGTGGGCCATGTTGAATAAATGTGGTCCACTTGGTCGCATTAGGACCTTGAATATTATCACCAATTGGGAAGACCTGCATAGAGAGCTGTCACATGTTACGTAACAATATTTTTGACCTTTAACCCCCCCCCCTCCATATAACAAACCGTAACATTTTCTTTGTACCACACCCCCCTTCCATCACCACTTTTGCGTAACATTTTTTCTATAACACTCCAGGTCCCATAGAAACCGGAAGAAGTTAGAGTGCGCGAGTACTCAGTCGAGTATATTACGCAATATTATGCATGCCGACCGAAAACGGTTCAAGTGTCCCTAACTGTTTACGTTTCGAAGATACCGATTTAGTAACAAGGCCAGTGCGAGGGAACCCCTGAAAATGTTATTATATTGGTCTTGTAGTGTTTGCTTAAAACGTAATAGACGTTTTCTAAATTAAAAAAAAAGTTTTTTAAGTATGAAGAATTGTCTTGAAATAAATAAAAAATTATTTTGATGTAACAGTGAATACTTTTTTTATATTTTTTTAGTCATACAAATATTAAAGTTACTTAATATAAGTACTAATTGCTATTCTTCAATTAAACACTTTTTTCAAAACACTAACAAATGCAAAATAAGACTAATAACAATACAATATAAAAATTTGAAATAACTATTTATTTGAACAAGAAAATAAGTATTATCAGTTTGTTTTTTAATTTATATAAATAAGACTTGTACAATTTTCGAGAATAATAAAAAAATACTTTTGAATATTTCAGATAATCAAAAAAGAATCCAGAAGATTTAAAAAAGTATATTTCTATTTTATAGGATTTTATAAAATATTAGGAAAAAATCGAGTCTTTCTGAAAGGTGTTTAGGACATTTAGACGTTTAGAAGAAAATAAGAAATATTTGATAAATTTTCGGAATTTTTCTTAAAATTTTGAAAAACCATTCAAAATGTAAAAAACTGACTTATAATCTTCTAAATTTTCTCAGGAATTGAAAAAAAAATTGATTATTCTCTTGAAACCTTCGAAATTCTTTTAAAGTTTCTAAAGTTTATCTTCGAAATCTTTAAAAATCTACATTTACAAAAAAAATTTTAAGTCTGAAATTCTACACTCTTTTTTTAAATTTTAGGAAATCGTATTATATGTTTAAAATCCTTTTTTAATTTTCTCGTAAAATTGATTTTTCAAAATAAAAAATTTTCAAACGCATCTTTAAAAAGTTATTTTTTTTATCTTTCAGATTCTTTCTTGACAATTTTGAACATCTTTTAAAATATTTTAAAATAATCTCTTATAATTATTTTAATTCTTCCTACGAACTTATAACATTATTTTATTTTCGTGAAACCAAATTTTCCAATAGTTAATGCAATAGTTCATATTTCCAGCAAAAAAATTCAATTTCATTAAAAAATGATTACGAGTTATTTGTATCATTTTCGAATTTCCAAAAATTACGTATATGAATAAAGGACCTATTAGATGTTCTATTTGAAAGCATTCAGAACCAAAAAACTGACAAATTAAATTTAAATTCTACAGTTAATAATTAAACTAGAAATGAATTACGGATCTCCTGAAAGAAGTAATTAAAGACGATAGAATAGACCTTATTCAACTTTTATAACTCAGCAGACAAGATTGCAGGAAACTTTTTACAGAAATCTGACTGAACTTTGGTTTATTTTCTCTATCAAATTACGAGCTAATGATCTTATAGACGTTGGTGAAATGAAAGGAGCAGAATCAAACTTCCGAGTTGGCAATCGACTGGTACTTCCAAGGAAGTAGTGGGATTACTGGCTACTCAATTTTCAAAGAAGGCGCTCCATCGAACTTATACTATAAATACGTTTCGATTATCGTCACGTCATGAGCCACATGAAGCGAATCTGTTAAAGGAGGTCTTATAGAAATTCTCTTCTATTTAAGATTTCCCTCATTCTAATTTTCTCAGAATCAGACCAAGAAATGGTACAAACGTAATTATGAAAAATTAATTGAAAAATTAGTCAAAGTAGGCGTCGCGCAATTACAGAAAGGAGTTTCGTAGCCTTAAAACAGTCATTAAGTCGTTCACTCCACCCCCACCCCCACCCCCCTCATACTCTACTTTTCCCTTGACGACTCTTACATCCTCAGCCCTCATCGCACCTTTCGCTTCCCCTCCCTCCGTACATGCCCCTTACTTTCTCACACTACTCCTACTTCCTTTCTCCTCAATTCCACTCGCTTCTCCTATTTCTTCCTTACCCATATTTCTAATTTTTCTTGCTTCCCCTATCTCCTTCCTTTGTAATTAATTCCCCTCAATTCCTCTACTTCCTCCTCCCATATTTCCTAATTTTTTCTTTTCCCCATAACTACACCTAATTTTTTTTCCTTACTTCCTTTAATTCCCTTCCCCTCACTTACCTTTGGTTGCTATTTTTCTCTATTAGCCTCCTCCTCTCTTATTTTCCTCACTTCGCTTCCTTATCATCCACTTCTACCTCTCACTTCCCCAATGTCCCCTCAGACATTCCCCTCAATTGCTCTACTTTTCCCTGCTCTAATTTTCCTTACCTTCCTTCCTATCAATTCCCATCCTTTCCCATCCTTTCCCATCACTTACACTATACACCCGTCCTTTATTTCCCCTGATTTCCTTCCCTTAATTTCCACTCACTTACCATAATTCCCATTCCCTCAATTCACCTACTTCTCATGCTTCACTTATCCTTCCTTACTCTCCCCTTACTTCACCTCGTTTTCCATCTTTCTTTCCCTACCCACATATTCCCTCACTTCTCCTCTAAGGGACAATGTTAGACGAAAAACGGAGAGTATCCTCTTACTGTGTATACCGAAAATCACAAAGTGGGTCCAAAATGTGTGGAACGTTCTAATAGATGTATTTCATTAAAAATTAGTACAATGGAGTTATTTGGGTCGCTGAATACGAATTCAAGGTCAAAATTCGAAATTTCAAAGTGATTGATCCAATATGGCGACCAAAATTTTTGTAAAAGCCAATGAATTGACGGATTTTAATTGAAAAATAGTTCTAAAGGAGTGATTTGGATCGCCGAATGCGAATTCAAGGTCAAAAATTCGAAATTTCAAAATGGTTGATCCAATATGGCCACTAACATTTTTGAAAAATCGAATGAATTGACGTATTTGAATTGACGTATTTGAATTGAAAATTCGTATTGAGGGGTTATGTGGGTCGCTGGATATTAATTCAAGGTCCAAATTAAAATTTCTGAAATTGCTGATCCCATATGGCGACCAACATTTTTTTAAATCCAATGAGTGCGGATTTGAATAAAAATTGGTACTAGGGTGTTACTTGGGGCGTTAAATACGAATTCAAGGTCAAAAATTTAAATTTTTAAATAGCTGATCCAATATGCCGACCAAACATTTTTCTAGATCCTATAAGTTTGCGAATTTGAATAATAATGGGGACTAGAAGGTTATTTGAGTCGCTGAACACGAATTCGAGGTCCAAATTTGAAATTCCTAAAGTGATGATCCAATATGGCGATGATGAAAATTGGATAGAGGGTTGACTTGACGTTAGTTCCCTATGACAATGACTAATGGATTTTTGAATATGGACATCAGATTTTTTCCAGTGAACCGAAAAAATACTAAGTACAAACTCTCGTTGAAAGCCGCCAATTCATTGGACTTTTCCAAATGTTGGTTCGCAATATCACATCCACCATTTTTAATTTTTGAAATTTTTATACCATATTCGGATTCAGGTACCTAACTATCTTTAACGCGCCGAGTTTCATGAAAATCAGCCAATTTTACGTAATTTCGCACCGCCATATTGAATCTGCCATTTTGAATTTTTGAGTTATAATGCCAGATTCGGATTCAGAGACCCTAAAAATCTGTGTCTACCAAGTTTCATGATAATAAAAACAGAGAATAATAAAATATGCATAAAGTAAAAGGTCTAATTATTTATGTAAGTATTTGTATCAAGAAAGAAAGATTAAGTGTAAAACTTAATTACTACCCAAAATATTAACAAAACATCTACACGTAAATACCGATTACACCAATTCGTAGAATATTCGAAAATGATAACTTCATTGACCTTTTTTAGGATTACATTGCTAAATAGAGATTAAATGTATAGAACTATTACGCAAAATATTATTCTCAGTCGCTGTCTATTCAGTGGTGTAGTTCTAAAAAAAGTGGCCTCTTACTGCTTTCATCGAAACTTTGACTTTACGATGGAAACTTAAAGAATAAGCTTTAGACATGGTACCTAACTTAGGAAATTTAATTGTGGAAAATAACCTGAAACCTACAACAAATACTTTACTATTTAATGAAATTGTATGTAAATTTATCAGAAAAATTATTTAAATTATTCAATAGTTTCTGAAAAATTATGGGAATTAATGCGAATTCCTTTAATATTAAGATAAAGCCACAAATTGAAATTGTATTTTAATTCATTTGTTTTTAAATAGAAAATTCTGAGAAATCTATAGCAGCAAGTGGTTCTCATCAACTTAAATTAAAAATTCAACTAATTTAGTTAAAAAATTCACTCTTTTGTTAAAAAATTCATCTTTTTGGATTGAAAATTCAATTATTTTATTTAAGTTGCCTTCTTTGTTTTAAGGACATGCGTTTTTGTTCGAAAATTAACTATTTGGTTAGGAATTAACTTTTTTCTTGAAAAGTGACATTCTCAAGTTAAAAATTTAACTTCTTTGTATAAAATAGGTCTTTATGGTAAAAAAATTGCAACTTTTTGGTTGAAAATTAATTTTTTTTTCATTCATATTTTTCGGCTCAAAAACGTTGGAAAACTTGAATATTTCAAACCACGAAAACTTTAATTGAATTTAAACAAATTTTATATAAATTTTTATTTCAGTTTTTTTATAAATTTAACATCATGATAAAATTGTCATTTCTTGCAATTTAAAATTTTGAAAATCGAACGGCACTCCCAAGGAAGTAGAGGAATTACTTGCTACTCAATTTTCAAAGGGTCGCTCCATCGAACTTATACCATAAATAATTTTCGATTATCGTCACGTCATAAGCCACGTCAAGAGAATCTGTTAAAGGTATTTTTATTAGAGAAATTGGTTGCTATTTAAGATTAGCCTCATTATAACTTTAAAAAAAAGGGGCCAAGAAATATTTAAAATGTACTGAGTAAAAATTGATTTCATAAATAATGAAATAATTATAAAAATCACAGTTGAAATAAAAATGTGGTGAAACGATACATCTCAAAAATACCAAATAAATTTAAATGTCTTAAATTTTGAAAATTAAATCTAAAAATTAATAATGTTATACTTGTTTTTTATGTTAGTGCTGTGCTGTGATTTAGTTATCTTTTTGATAATTTTATCATAAAATCGTAAAGTTTCGAAAAAGACTTCAAATTTTTCAAAATGTTGGGCTGCGTTAGCTTTTTCACCGGAAATTAGCATTTATAAGTGAAAATCATCAAGAGTTGCAATTTTCAACAATTTTAGGTTATAATAGCACTGTAGACTGGAAATAGATAGTTTTAATCTAAAAAAGATTATATTTTAAAGATTAAACATTTCTAAAAAATTATTTACGTTTATTTATTTTGGTACCGTTTAATCGGACATTGTCATTTTTAAACAAGATTCATTCCACTTTGAAGGCTCATAATCTGTTAACAGTTTTATGTTACGTTAGTATTTTACGCAAAAAATTGGTATTCTAAAATTAAAATTCATTATAGTTCGAATAAGATTTTCAATTTTTTAACAGTAGATTATTTTCACGTTTTTTATTGGAAATCGATAATTTAAGAAATCCATAAAATGAAAAATATTAGATTTTAAAGAATATTCACAATTTTTCACAATTCTAGAATTATGTTGTCAATCAGTTATTTTAAACAAAATAAATTAGATTTAAAGGAAGATTTACAATCTTAAACCACTTTTTGTTATGTAATATTAGCGGTTTTTTCTCGAAAATTGTTATTTTAAAAAAAATATGCTTAACTATTTTATTAAAAATTCGTCTTTTTTGTTGAATTTAACTATTTTCGATTAAAAGGAAAAATATTTTTTTGTTGAAAATTGATCTACTTAATTAAAAACTCCTTTTTTGATTTGGTTAAAATTTTATAATTTCAGTTAAAACTTCATCTTTCCGGGTAGAAAATTAAGTATTATGTTCAAAAATTAAATGTTTTGTTAAAAATTCTAATATCCTGGTGAAAATTCATGGATTTAAAAAAAATAGTTTTATTTTCTAGAAAATTAATCTTATTGGTTGAAAATTCGTCTATGGTTGATTGGCAGGTAAAAAACTTTATTAAAAATTAATTTTTTGGTAAAAATGCATTTATGCTTGATTAAAAGTTGAACTAATTTATTCATAATTTATTTTTTTGTGCAGAATTCATCATTTTAATAAATAATTCACCTCTTTAGTTAAAAAATTAACTGTTTTGTTGAAAAATCTTCTCTTTTTATTAATATTAATCCTTTTAACTGAATCCACTATCATAACCTTACCTGAAAATTTAACTATTCTTGATACAAAGAACAAATATTTTGTTAAAAATAGATTTTATTGGTTGCAGATTTAACTTTTTCATTGCTTGAATACTAATATTCCTTAATGAAAACTTCACCATTACATTTTTTGGTTGAAAATTGATATTTTTAAATTAAAATTCCACTATCTGATTGAAAATGTATCATTATTGGTTGAAAATGGATCTTTTTCAGTTGAAAGCTCAACTACCTTATTAAAATTTTTTTTTAAAAGATTCACGATTTCATATAAAAAAAATATCTTTGGTTGAAAAATTAACTATTTTGTTAACAATTCACCTTTTTTCGTTGAATATTATTCATTTTTACCCACAATTTTACTATTCCATTTTTGGTTGAAAATTGATCTTTTTTAGTGGAAAATTCAATTAAACTGGTTTGTAAGTTGAACGAATTTATTTTAAAATCTGATTTGTTTTTTAAACATTTATCCCTTCAGTTGAAAGTTAATATCTTTACTTAAAAACTTAACTATTTAGTTGCTTTAGAAAAAAATTAATTTCCTTAACTGGAAATTTAATAATAATACTTTTGGTTGAAATTGATCTTTTGTAGTTGAAAATTAATCTTTTTGGTTGAAAGTTAAATAACTGTGTCAAGAATTCTTTTTTTTTATTGAAGATTCATCATTTCCAGTAGAAATCAATTTCTTTGGTTTAAAAATAACCTACATTGTTAATATTCGTTTAACACTGAATTCAAGACAGTATCTACAATAATTTTATTTAAAAAATTTATTTCCCTATTATTTCCTTATTTCATTGAAAAATCACCCTTTTTCCCCTATTTTCAGAGAATTTTGAGCTTTAAAATCTGCTAAGAACATTAGGTTTTTTCCCTTTCAATCTAATTCCACTAAAAATGGAAAAATGAAAAATCCATAGAAAAGAAGTTTCCTTTACCGAAGAATAAGCCGAACCGGGCAGGGTGTGAAAAGTGCTCGTTAAAGATTACACAACTTTTCTCTACGGGGTTGAGGAGAGAAAGTCAAGCCGCCATGAAAAGCAAAGAAAGGGTTGGAAAGAAAATTATCTGAAACGTTTACTTTGGTAATAAAGCCGGTGCACTGTCGACAGAAGATAAAAGAGCGTCCGCTCTTTCACAGCGTGCACATACATATGAATGTAAGTACATTAGTATACAACTATAGACTATACATATAAGGACATAACAGGCATTTCGTGCAGTTTCTGAACCCTAGCCGATTGTTAATGACAAAAGTCGATGGAAGGCTTCATATCTTTTTCCAAGATGCACTTCGTGCAGTCATGCACATCACTGAACAAGAAGCGCCTCATTAAATAAATCGTATACGACTCCCTTAAATCCAATCCTAATTTCAATTCTCATTGGGACAAAAATCTTAGTTTATGATAAGATACACTTGAGTGACAATTTGCAATTTCTGGCGTTTCACCAGAAATTTCTGATTGAGCTGCGATAAATAAATAGGTGCCGTTTCCTACTTACAGCGTCCAAAAGATTAGTTTTTCGAATACATATGTTTTTCAAATATGAAGGCTTTGTAATTGTTCAATGTTACACTTTGAATGCTGAAAAATTTAGAAAACATTAAATTGGAAAACAGCCAGAAATCACAGTTAGTCAAGTCAAGACTGTTTGAGGGCTGCCGAAATTGTGCAAATTGCATGTGAAATTTCTGGTGATTCATCAGAAATTGCTGTATAAGCTGCGATAAATGGGCCGATGCTGTTTCCTTCTTGGAGCATCCGAAAGAATAGCTTTTGGAATACAGAAGTGTTCTAACAATAAGAAACTTTCAACCTAAAATATGACTTATTAAAAAAAGTTTATTAGTTGATAATCTTTCGGTGAAAAGAGTTTTATTTAAATGAATTTTAAAAATTTTAATTAAACCAAAAAAAGACCATTTTTCAACAATATTGTTGAATTATTGAACAAAACAGATTCATTTTCAACCAAACAGTTGTATGTGTAACCAAAACAAATGAAATTTCTACCAAAAAGATAAATTTTCAATAAAATTCATGCATTATTAACTAAATATGTAGTTGATTTTAGAACCAAAAAATAACTTTTCTAACAAAATTCATCAATTTTTTAACAACTAGTTGAATTTTCAGCCAAAAAAAGATTTTTCAGTCGATAATAAGAAAAAAATTTATCCAAAATTTTGAATTTTAAATTTAGAAAAAAAACGAGCTGATTATAAAACAGTTGAATTTTCAACCAAAAAAATGAATTATTATCAACCCAAAAGATTAATTTTCCACTAAAAAGACAAATTCTTGACCAAATGCACCCATTTTAAAACACATCATTGCATTTTTAATAAAGAAGATTAAGTTTTTACTAAAAAATACGAATTTTTAACAAAATCTATTAATTTTTAACAAAATAATTGAATTTTCAATTAACATGATAAATAGTCTACCAAGAAAATGAATTTTCAAGAAATATGATGAACTTTCAACCACATAAATTATTTTTAAACTAAGAGAGATCAATTTTTAACCGTAAATAAAATAGATCAATTTTCAAACAAAACAAAAACCAATTTTCTATAATACAGTTTAAATTTCAGTCCAAAAATATAAATTTTCAAGCAGAAAGTATACATGTTCGATAACAAAAAAAAATTGTAACCAAATATTAAAGATTATGGTTTAAAACATTAATTTTCAAACGAAAAAGACAATTTGCAAAAAAGTTTTTTAATTTTTAACTAATGAGATTAATATTCACCTAAAATTGTGAATCTTCGACCCAAAAAAAAAGAAGTTTTATGAAAGTTATTCAACTTTCAATCAAAGATTTGATTTTCAACCAAAAAAGGGCAATTTTAACCAGCAATGTAATTTTTGATATTTCAACCAAAAAAGATTTCAGTTTAAAATCAACAACAATTTAATTAAATCAAAAAGACGAATTTTCAGTAAAATACATCAAATTTCAACCAAGTATATAGTTATTTTTAACAACAAAAAATGCCTTTTTAACCTGAGAGTTGCATTTTAACCGCAAAAGATTTTATTAAAAAAATAATATATTAATTTTTGAATAAAATATAGCAATTTTCAACAAAGTAGTTGTATTTTGAACCTAAAATTATGAATTTTTTTACAGCATAAAACATGAAAAAGAGAAAAGACTGTGAAACCTGTGATAAATAAAAAGGAATTTTCATAATTTTTAAACTAAAGCGAGGACTAAAGAATGATACATTAAAAAAACATTGAGGTTCATTTTCAATACTTTAAAAATATTATATTAGAAAACTGGAAATATTGTTTAGAACAGAGTTAATTTTTCACTGCAAACTTCTTTATTTTTTTATTTTTTAACTAAAAATGTAACTATTTCCTTTTTTATTGTAAATTGATTTTTTTTCTTGAAAATCGATCTTTTCTAATTGAAGATTTATATATTTTGTTAAAAATTTGTCTTTTTTGGTCGAAAATTAATCTTCTAGGTTGACAACCCATGTTTTTGGTTCAAGATGCAGCTATTTGGTTCTGGATCAGGTTATAAATTTGATTTAAATTTAAGTATTTGGTTAAAAATTAACAGTCTTGTTAAAAATTAATATTTTTGGTTCAAAGTTGTGTTTTTGCTAGAAAATTATTCTTCTTCCAGGAAATTTCACATTTTGGGTTTATAATTTAACTATTTGGTTAAAAATTCATATGTTTCAGTTAAAAATTCATATGTTTTATTTCAAAATTCAAGTACATGAATTTTGTGCCAAATTTTTCATTTTTGTTCGAAAATTAGTCATGTTCGTTGAAAATTCAATATATATATTTCTGCTCGAAATCTTAGGAATTTAAGAGGTTTCATATTCAATTCGAGATGGTATTAACATTAATTGCTCCTATTATTTATTATTCCTCCATTAATACACTATTTGTATTAAAAATCACCCTCTTTCCTATGTTGTCTTAGAATTTTGGGCTATGGTACTTATAGGGGGGGGGGGGGAGCTAAAACTACGGTTGTTAACTAGGAGGGAAGGGACTGTCAAAAATAGTCATAAATTGCGTAGTTTATGAACGACACCTGAGAGTTAATTCTGGCCAATGCCGATGAGATCCCCTTTAAATTACTCCCCTTCGGAAGTCACCACGTTCTTCCAGTGATCCTCCTACTTCGGAAGCACTTTTCGGAATAGCTAACAGCTGCTTCATCGCATTCTGTTTTATTTCACTTACGTCCTGAAATCGCTTTCCTTTTAGAGGACACTTCAATTCGGGAGACAGCCAGAAATCACGTTCCACTTTTCACATATTCAATTTTTATTTCATTCACGACATACGTGATATATGCAAAATGGAAAATGATGTGATCCGGGTAAGTTCCCCCACCCCCCCGTCCAAACCTGGGTCAAGACTATTTAAGGGCTTCTGAAGTTGTGGAAGGTCTTTATGCAATTTCTGGTGTTACACCAGAAATTTCGGAATGAGCTGCAATGCATGCGTAGGTGCGTTGTCGCAGGTCCGTATCACTTAGAAACGGGCCTCATAAAGGTCTTCTCAAAAAGCAAATATCTGTTTTTGACAATAGGACAACTAGATAAACTGGAGACAACCCAGCTCCGAATGCTTTTTTTTAAAGGGCAATTATGTAGGCTTTGCCATTGGAAAATAACCAACTATGAAGGTTTTCCCATTGGAAAATACCCAATCATGAAGGCTTGTTATTTGCTGAATGTTCCACTTTGAATGCTTTCAAATTTACACGCATCAAACCAGATGAATTGATCATTTTAAAATCAAAATAATAGAAGCTTTAAAATTTAGAAAAGTCCAACTGTGAATGCTGTTACATTGACATAAAATCCAAATTTTTTCTTCCAAATTTGAAAGAATTAGGCTGCAAATAATTCCATTTTTGAAAAGTGCATCGATGCTTGGATAAATTAAAACCTATATCTTAAGAAATACCAACCAGGATCTTATTTAACTAAAATTAAAACAAACGCCTGAACATTTATAAAAAGTCCAAATATGAATGTTTTTTTTAAAATTTTTACACAATACAGCTGTGCATGCTTTCGTTTTGAAAAAGCGCAACTATGATCCACTATCAAGCCCTGATTAATTAGGAATCTATAAATTTACGTCATTTAAAATGATGAGTTTTCAAAATAAAAAATATCAAACTGCAAGACTATTTTCCAAACTTTTAAATTAAAATCGTACAACTATTGAAGCTTTTTTCAATTGTAAAAAAGACTTTTTAAAAAAGCAAAAGAAATAATAATTTATTTATTACAAATTGAAAACTTTTAAATAAAAAGCAAACAATTTTTAAAGTTTTCATCTAAAATTACTTGAATTTTGAATGATTTAATGTAAAATTTAATGGTGAAAGCTTTTAATAATTTTGTTAAAAGCTTTGATTCGGGCTCTTCAATTTGCAATTTCACAATTTCTAACTTTTGAATTTAGAATATTTTCTACGTACTTTTTTAATGCAAAAAGGGTCAACTATTAAGGCTTTGGTCTAACTGTAGTATTAAAAATAATTTAAGAATAAAATCAATTCAGTCCTAATAATTTAATCTAAAACAATTTAAAATAATTGTTAATACAGTTCCTTCATATGACACTCAATAAGTCCTCACACGAACATTGTAAAACAATGTCAACCTTTAATTCGTCTTCACAATTCCCTTTTATAGCTCATCACAAGTCCCTTTTATTAATCACAAATCCCTTTTATAAGTTCTCACAAGCCCATTTTATAAGTCTTCACAAACCCCTTTGATAAGTTATCACAAGTCCTATTTATAAGTCCTCAAAAGCCCATTATAAAATTCAAACCGACACAAAAGCCTATTCTAATAAATCAAAATGTACATTTTTATATTTTTAAAAATATGCCGAAATACTCTGATATAGAGCGAAAAGTAGAATTTTAAATTGACAAAAAGTGAAATAGAAAAATAACATCAAAATTTGGATTTTCAACCAAACAATAAATCTTTAACTAAATAGTTAAATTATTAACTTAGTAGTTACATTTTTAACTAAATAGTTAAACTTTTAACTAAATAGTTAAATTTTTAACTAAATCCTTGAATTATTAACCAAAAAGTTAACTTTCAACACAATAGTTGAATTTTCCATCAAAATAGTGGAATCTTCAAGCTGCAAAGACGAATTTTTTATAAGAGAGTCGAATTTTTTATTCAAAAATTTAAATTTTCATCGAAAAACTTCATTTTCAGTCAAGAAAGATTGCTTTTTTACTAAAATTAATGGATTTTCAATAAAATTCATGAATTTTTAACCAAATAGTTGTGTTTTTAACAAAATAATTAACTTTTTAACCACAAAGTTAATTTTTCTACTTTCGCACATAATTTATCACAGGAATAATTAAATCATTGAAAAAATAATTATAAACCAAACAATAGTATTTAAAACCAATTAGTTGATTTTTTAACCTAATAATTAAATTTACAACAAAATAGCTTAAACTTATGTGAAAATTGTTGAATGTTCGAGCTAAAAAGAGTTTTTCAGAAGAGAGACTAATTTTTCACACAAAAGGTTGAGTTTTCATCAGAAAAGATAATTTTCAGCCAAAAAAGATGACTATACTACAAAAAATAAGAATTTCTAACAAAATACACGAAATTTCAAGCAAATAGTTATATTATTTAAAAAATTAATGATAACCCAAACAGTTGCATTTTAACTTTTAACCAAATATTTAAATTTTCTGTAAAAATAGTTGAGATTTGTATTAAAAAAGATGAATTTTTTATAATACATTCGAATTTTCAACAACAAAATATGACTTTTCTGTTAAAAATGACAAATTTTACACAAAATACATGAACTTTCATCTAAGCTTATGATTTTTTAACCAAATACTTAAATTTTAAACAAATTAGTTAAATTTTCAATTAAATAGTAGGATTTTTTAATTTTCGACAAAAAAAGTTCGTTTTCAACCAAAGGGTTGAATTTTGGGTAAAAATAGATGATTTTTTCAGGAAAAAATCATTTTTTTAAATACAGTCGAAATTTTTACCCTGTACGTGGGATTTTCATCACAAATTTTATTTTCAACCAAAAAAGATTACTTTTCCACAAAATTGATGAATTTTCAACAAAATAAATAAATTTACAACCAGAGTTGACTTTTTAACCACATCGTCAATTTTTTTACTTGCACAGATGAATTTGAAAAAAAGTTAAATTAAAAAAAATAAATAGAAAACAAACGATTGTATTTACAACCAAATAGTTGAATTTTTAAACAAATAATTGACTTTTGAACAAAAAAGTTGAATTATTAACCAAGCAGTTGAATAGTTGACTTCTTAACCACAAAGTTAATTTTTTAACATACTCAGTTTATTTTTCAAACAAATAGTTAAATTTAAGAAAATTAATTTTAAACCAACCAATTGCAGTTCCAACCAAATAGTTGAATTTTTAACCAAATAATTAAGTTTTAAAAAAAATAGTTCAACTATTAACCAAATAGATAACTTGTTTAACAAAATTCTCGAATTTTCAATAAGAAAGTTAGTTTTCAACCAAATAGTTAATTTTTCTGTCAAAATAGGTAAATTTTCAGGATATAAAGAAGAATTTTTCAAAAAGGAGTAGAATTTTCAAATTAAAAATAAAATTTCATAAAAAAGTTCATTTTCAGCCAATAAACATGACTTTTCTACCAAAAAATTACGATATTTCAGCAAAATGCATGAACTTGCAACTAAATAAATAAATTTTCAACCAAATAATTAACTTTTCCATAAATTAATGTAATTATTGGTCAGATAGTAGAATTTTAATGTAAGTAGTCAAATCTTCAATAAAAATGTTAATGTTCAACCAAACAGTTGAATTTTCTGTCAAAATAGTTAAATTTTCCAGCCAAAAAATCCACCTATGATCAACTATATGAAGCTTTCATGATTATGGAATCTACGCTTTCGACGTAAAAAGTATTTTTTTTAAGTTAATTTTGAGGTTCCAAACTTATTTAAAATTCAAAATAAAAGTGATAAGTTAAAAGACTAAAAATTTAACTAATTTTAACTCAAACGTTTAATTTTGCAACTTTTAATCTTAACGTACTATTTTCAAAACTTTCAATTTAAAATCATTGAACTATTAAGGCTTTCATTTCGATATTGTTCAATTTTAAACAAAGTAAATTAAAACTAAAAAATTTTGAATATATTCATCTCAAATAATTCAATTTTGAAGGACCAAATCTAAAATATCCTAAAAGCTTTTAATCATTAAAAAAATGTTCAATGGAGCTTTTTCAATTTAGAATATTTCAAATTCTAACTTTTTATTTTATATTATTTTTCATAAACTCTTTCAATGGAAAGTCTCATTTCTTACGGAAACTATTAATTTTGAGCTGTAAAATTTAAAGCAATTGTAAACCTGTTTAATTCAACATTCTTCAATTTTAAATTAAAAACAGTTGTTCAATTTTTTTTGAAAATTTGCAAAATAAAAATTTCACTCATTAACTGTACCTGCAACTGCAAGAAGGAAGATCCCCGTCCCCAGGCACAGATTCATAGTTTATCACAAATTTCACTTAAAAATCCAGTTCCTTCAAATATCACTCAATAATTTGTCACTCAAACATTGCACAACAATGTCAACCTTTTATAAGTCCTCACAAGTCCCTTTCATAAGTCCTCACAAGTCCCTTTTTATAAGCACTTACAAGTCCCTTTTTATAAGTCCTTACAAGTCTGTTTTATAAGTCTTCACAAGTCCCTTTTAAAATTCAAAATTTTGGAAAAAAGGAGAGAATAGAGGGGTATTTTCATTGATGAAGTGGGTGAAAATTGTCCGGTACACGTGACTCTGTCGGGACGTAGTACGCGGAGAGTAACTAGGTACTATAAGAACTATCACGCCGGTATCCAGTTGAGTGACCGGGTCGGGTGGCTTGGCAGCCAGACAGTCAGTTCAAGACTGAGTATAAGTCCGCATCTCGGAGACTGACTTGTTCACCAGCCCTAGTCCCTACCAGGATACCCCAGTCCATATGCGGCTTATGTGGCTTATGTAGACACCACTTCTTCCACCATTAGGCATACAAGAGATCATCGCACTAACCGGGCTGGTAATCATCAAACACGTCACTAGAGATCCTCACTGAACTTTTGGACCAACGAGTCTCTCTCTCTCTCTCTCTCTCTCTCTCTCTCATCTGGAACAAATTGCCAATGTCCTCTCAACAGTAGAGATTTTTAGCCACTTTTGGAACAAAATAAAATACAACGGAATTTGGGACAGTACTTCCAATTATTCCAATTATTACAATTCCAATTAATTCTAATTATTATCTTTTTAGTTATAAAATTCATTATTTACTTGAAAATGATGAAACGTGCTAAAATGTTTGTTCATTTATATTGGAAATAATTTTTTATTGAAAAAGAATTATAATGCATAATTAAAATTGTAGTTGGAACAATATTTATGGGTAAAATATAAATGATGAATTTTCAACAAAATACATAAAATTTCAACCGAACAATTAATTTTTCAAGTTAACAAAATTAAGTTCCCAAAAAGCAGTACAATTTTTAACGTGATTTTTTAAAATATTTCTTTTATTTACATAATCCCTGTTCCAAAACATAATTTTATTTTACCTTGTTATGTTACCTTTTTATGGGATTTATAAATCCCTTGTTCTGAAAGTTCAGATGAACGACATTTTTTAATTATGGCTTTGTAAACTATAAACAGTGCTAAAATGTTAGTTCATTTTAAACCCAAAAAGTGGAATTTTCCCGAAAAAAGTTAATTTTCAACAAAAAAAAGTTACTTCTCTACTGAAAAGTACGAACTTTCAACAAAATACATGAATTTTTAATCAAATACTTAAATTTCAAGTAAATTAGTTAAATTATTATTTAAATATAGAATTTTTAACTAAATGGTCGATTAAAAAGAAAGTTAATTTTTAACCAAATAATTTAATTTTCTCTCAAACAAGTTGAATTTTAATCCAGAAAGGTTCATTTTCCTTCCAAAAAGCTGATTATTAAAGACTAAAGTTCATTTTCAACCCAAAAAGATTACTTTTCTCCCAAAAAATGACAAATTTTTAATAATATACATGAATTTTTAATCAAATACTTAAATTTCCATCAAATTAGTTAAATTAATATTCAGATATAGAATTTTTAGCTAAATTGTCTATTAAAAAACAGTTCATCTTTAAGCAAATAGTTAAATTTTCGGTGAAAAAGTTGAATTATCTTCAAAAAGATCATTTTCAACCAAAAACATGACTTTTATAATAAAAATGACGAATTTTCAACAAAATATATGAATTTGTAATAAAATACTTAACTTTTTGAAAAAATTCGTTTAATTATTATTCAAATATAGAATTTTTAACTAAATGTCCTATTAAAAAAAGTTAATTTTTAACCAAATTGTTCAATTTTCTCTCAAACAAGTTGAATTTTCAAGCCAAACAGTTGAATTTTGATCCAAAAAGGTTAATTTTGCTTCCAAAAATCTGAGTATTAAAAAAAAGTTCATTTTCAACTCAAAAAAATTACTTTTCTCCCAAAAAATGACAAATTTTTATAAAATACATGAATTTTTAATCAAATACTTAAATTTCCATCAAATTAGTTAAATTAATATTCAGATATAGAATTTTTAACTAAATTGTCGATTAAAAAACAACTCATCTTTAACCAAATAGTTAAATTTTCGGTGAAAAAGTTGAATTTTCTTCAAAAAGATCATTTTCAACCAAAAAGATTACTTTTCTACTAAAAATGACGAATTTTCAACAAAATATAGGAATTTGTAATCAAATACTTAACTTTTTAAAAAAGTTCTTTTAATTATTATTCAAATATAGAGTTTTTAACAAAATGTCCTATTAAAAAAAAGTTAATTTTTAACTCAAAAAGATTATTTTTCTACTAAAAATGACAAATTTTCAACAAAATACATGAATTTTTAATCAAATACTTAAATTCCCATCAAATTGATTAAATCATAATTCAAGTATAACATTTTTAGCTAAATGGATTTTTAAAAAAACACTTAATATTTAACCAAAGTTCAATTTTTTGTGAAAAAGTAGAATTTTTAACCAAAAAAGTAGAGTTTTCCTCAAAAAAGTTAATTTTCAACTAAAAAGATTACTTTTCTACTGCAAATAACGAATTTTCAACCAAATATATTAATTTGTAATCAAATAATTAACTTTTAAAAAAATTCGTTTAATTACTATTCAAATATAGAATTTTTAACTAAATGGTCGATTAAAAAAAAAGTTAATTTTTAATCAAATAGTTAAATTTTTTTCTCAAACAAGTTTAATTTTCAAGCCAAAAAGTTGAATTCTCATCCAGAAAATTTCATTTGCAATCCAAAAATCTAAATAGTCATAAATAAAGTTCATTTTCAACTCAAAAAGATCACTTTTCTCCCAAAAAATGACAAATTTTTAACAAAATATATGAAGTTTCAGAAAAATAACAAAATTTTCAACAAAAGTTCAAGTACGCTACAGCTTGAGGGGGGGGGGGTGAGACATCCTTCTTGGTTGCAAATTCAACTGTTTAGTTGAAAATTCGTCTTTTTGGGTTAAAAAATCAACTCTTTTTGTAGCAGATCAACCTGTTTTTTTTAAATTCATATGTTGCTGATTAGTCAACGGAAATCTTTTTTGGATGAAAACTATTTTATCTGAAAAACTTCTTTTTGATTTCAGATGAAGTTCTTTTCACTGGAGTTTTTCATTTAACTGGAGTTTTTTTATTATATATTACATTTTTTTAAATTTTGTTATTTATTATTAATAAATCATTCTGTAATACACTCCTAAAATAGTTTGAAATGCAGTTTAATTATGAAACAATGATATTTTAGTCGACATATTTAATCAGGAATAATGTAATTAATTCACAGTAGGTATTCAAATTCTTGTCTCGATTCCAGTTGATTGCTCGGTTCACGAATTCCTGGATTTTAATAGTGTACCTACGCCCTAATCTACTTTAATTATTTCCAGTTTAATTATTGTCAACATTTTAATGAAACTTGGTTATGGTTTCATCCTCCATTGTTATAAAACTCTGATGTGCAACAATCATGTATCCAATTAATATGCTATCACTGAAAACGAATTGAAACTAATAAAAGCATTATAAATATAAATAAATTACACAAATTAATTTCTTGTCGTGTACGTATTATCATTAAAATATTTGATCTGTTTCTGCTAACTGTAATAATTAATTCTGATTACATCTCTTATTCTTAAATTAAATTTTAAAATAGATGCAATGCTTAAAATATCAATTAAAAATCCACTATTCCCGTGTGGGAAAATTTCGGGGCGCTGCACAGTGGGGTGAAATCGGAAAACGAGGTTCAAAATGACATTTAGAACGCAATTATGCACCGATTTTAGAATTTTTTTTTTGAAAAATTCAGAA
>NC_046666.1:35509306-35521931 GCF_010883055.1 Belonocnema kinseyi | reverse complement strand
AACTATGCAAGTTAAGAATTTTTTTATATTTCTTATACCCCTGTGCACTAAATTCAAGGGACGAGAAGTATAAGGAAAATTTTGTCTAGAAGATAAAAAATGTCTGGTCAGACGATGGACAGATGGTCTAATAGCGCCACTGGCCAGAAGTGTAACGTCTAAACCATGAGATGAACTAGATTAGACGACCCTGACCAGCCTCTGATCAGCTCGTCCAGAATAGACGAGCTGATCAGACGCTGGCCAGACGTGTAACGCTTTTACCACGCGATGGTCTAGATTGGACCGTACAGAAAGAGGAGGGAAAAGAGTATCAGAACTTCACAGATAGTACACTACCTTTTAAATCAGAATTTCAATACGCTGTAAAAAAATTTCAAGTTAAAATATTCAGTAGTTTATTTTTTATGACAGTTTTCGTCATTGGGGTAAAAACTTATCCCGGTGTGGCAAGTATGTTATTCTATAGATGCGTGGCAAGCAAGGATTAAATTGAAATATTTCAGTTCAAGATTTATCATTTATTCGTTTTTTTGTTGAAAATAAATTTAGTTTACTTTAAGTTCAACTATTATATAATAATGATCACAAAATAGCAGGCAATTCACGATATTAGCCCTAAGTACGGCCGTCCTACGGACACCGAGTGATACGCGACAATTAACATAACCTACAAAATCATTGATCGATATCGATTTTTTACCAAGTTTTAAATACTATTACATGGACTCTTTCTTTATTGTGTTGGGTGATTTCAAAGCAGGATATTTTGACTGCTGCGTTGATAACAAAATAGTAGACAATTCACGACATTGTTCATAAGTATGGCCATCCTACGGACGCAGAGGGATAGGCCACAATTAACACAACATAACATAATATTTTTCTCAAATCATTATTGTCCATCTTCATTTTTATTAAAAATGTGGCTAGAAATAGATTCAGTACGATGTAAAGACATATATAAAATCTTCCTCTCTGGTCTTTTGTAGGTTAGGTTGCAATTTGAGAAAGAATCAATTAATCTTATCTCATATAAGTGGATATTATATTGCTCAACAATTATCAAAAAAACAGTGTGTATACAAACCTAGACATTTGACAAACTGACTTCAACACAAAACTGAAGTCTTAAGTAGATGGTCTAGATTCGGTCTAGCCAGCCAATCTCTCTACATAAGACTGCCACGAAATTTTTCCACGCGGGTTAAAGCAAATTTAATTTATTACGTTTTAAAAAATGTTTGAAGCAATAATAATTTCGAACTGAAATCGTTTGATATTTAAAGTAGTCCGGCTACTGGGAAAGCTAGTCAAATCTATGTCCATTCTTTTTTTCTGTAATTTTAAATTTAATACAAATTTTGTCCATGATATCAATTACTTAATTAAGTAACAAGTTTTTATTCTGTTTAATATAAATAAAATGTTTTTCAATAATCATAAAATGTAAATTTAAATGTTGATTTGACCCGGTTCTAGCTACATTTTTTATTTCAGGCTACATTTTGCTAAATTTAAGCTTAAATACCCTGGAAACCAGTATAAATAGGCAGTAATTCCAATTTTGCAATATATTTTCTGTGCGAGAAAAAGTTTTTCTAACAATATTTATCGTGTTTTAAAATAAAAATTAACCATTTTTGGAGCGCGCGAAAGGCCTCACCATAATATCCCATGTTTTTTCACACGACTTTAAATAGACGGAAAAAAATTCTTGAGGCGAACGAGTGAATCGAGAATATATTAAAATCACAGAAAGTGTACACTTGGATTAGACAAAACGTTTAGTTAGAAGAGCTACACATTTAGTTACTTCATGTAAATTGTTCTCGTAAATCAGGAATTTGGACAAAATTGATAAGATCGAAAGTTTATTATTTTCGACAGATTATGTATAATTGTATTATCTTCAGATGCATTTGGAGGTCAAATTTGTTGTTTTTATCGCGTTTCTTGATATTTCAATATTGTTATCGCCTACAATCGAAACAAATGTAAATTATTATTACTGCATTATAAACTCCATTTAATATTAACAATTGCGCACATTTTAAGTGGTAAAAAGCGTTTAATTGTCTAAAGTAAATCTCAACTGTCACTGCTCCCGATTAGACCGTCGCCATTTTATTTCGTTGCTCCCATAATGCACCGGCGCTCTTCCGATAATTGCTTCAGACACCTATTCTTAATATCCCTATTATAGCTATACTTATTAGGGGTTTGACTATACGATATCCCTGGTATATGGAAAATGGTCAAGGATATTCATTTTCGCTGTTTCAGGGATCTTTCTAAATTCCTTCGTTCGTTTTCAGCTACATGTTTGGCTATAATAAGGAATAATATCCCTGTCACAGCTCAATTTTTTTTACCGTGTAGTAATAATTCAAATTTTAAATGGGAAAGGGCCCCTAAAAACATTACGTGAAATAGAACACAACTCTCCGCAAAAAAAAACTAATTATAATGATTTTTCATCTGATCGATCCAATAGCCGGCCTACCTTCAAAAATTAATTTTGAACGATTTTTAACAATTTAACTATACCAGTGTAGAAATGTCCCCGGTCATCCAAAAAAATTCATTTTCCTTCCAAAAATCTGTGTATTGAAAGAAAAGTTCTTTTTCAACTCAAAAAAATTACTTTTCTCCCAAAAAATGACAAATTTTTAATAAAATACATGAATTTTTAATCAAATACTTGAATTTCCATCAAATTAGTTAAATTAATATTCAGATATAGAATTTTTAACTAAATTGTCGATTAAAAAACAGTTCATCTTTAACCAAATAGTTAAATTTTCGGTGAAAAAGTTGAATTTTCTTCAAAAAGATCATTTTCAACCAAAAAGATTACTTTTCTACTAAAAATGACGAATTTTCAACAAAATATATGAATTTGTAATAAAATACTTAACTTTTTGAAAAAATTCGTTTAATTATTATTCAAATATAGAATTTTTAACTAAATGTCCTTTTAAAAAAAAGTTAATTTTTAACTCAAAAAGATTACTTTTCTACTAAAAATGACAAATTTTCAACAAAATACATGAATTTTTAATCAAATACTTAAATTCCCATCAAATTGGTTAAATCATGATTCAAATATAACATCTTTAGCTAAATGGATGATTAAAAAACACTTAATATTTAACCAAAGTTCAATTTTTTGTGAAAAAGTAGAATTTTTAACCAAAAAAGTAGAATTTTCCTCAAAAAAGTTAATTTTCAACTAAAAGGATTACTTTTCTACTGCATATGACGAATTTTTAACCAAATATATAAATTTGTATTCAAATACTTAACTTTTAAAAAAATTCGTTTAATTATTATTCAAATATAGATTTTTTAACTAAATGGTCGATTAAAAAAAAGTTAATTTTTAACCAAATAGTTCATTTTTTTCTCAAACAGCTTGAGAGGGGGGAGGGGTAAGACATCCTTCTTGGTTGCAAATTCAACTGTTTAGTTGAAAATTCGTCTTTTTGGGTTAAAAAATCAACTCTTTTCGTAGCAGATCAACCTTTTTTTTTAAATTTATATGTTGCTGATAAGTCAACTGAAATCTTTTTTGGATGAAAACTATTTCAACTAAAAAAATTTCTTTTTTATTTCAGATTTCATTTTTTCTTGTAGAAATATTGAATTTTTCTTAAATAAAAATGATGTTGACGCTCTGAACTTCAAATGAATGAAAATTTTTACTGATGACTTTGTAAGCCAGAACAAGTGCTAAAATATTTGTTCATTTCTATTAGAAATAATATATTATTGAAAAAGAATTATAATGCATAATTTGAATTGCAGTTGAAACAATATTTGACCTTTGTTCTGAGGTCTCGAAGTCTATGATTTTAGATCATGGAGTCCGAGACTTTAAAGCGCGTAAAAATCGTACCTCTAAAATCACGCGTTTCCGTGAATTGTAGTAATCTCTTAAAATTTCTCTCCGTATAAAAATGTAACAGTTTTGAACCAAAAAGATTAAATGTATATCAAAACATATAAATTTTCAACAAAAAATGAAATAGTTAAATTTTTAGTTAAAAAAATGCATTTTCAACGAGAAAAGAATGATGAAGTGGTGATTTTTGGATAAAAAAAGAATTCTCAAGAAAAAGTGTAATAATTTATATTTCCAGGGTAAAATATTTTTATTTCAAATCAAAAACATTTGAAACAAACTAAGAAATATACATTTTCAACAACATTATTTGAATTTTTAATCAAAATAGAGTAGTTTTTAAACCAAAGCCTTAGTTGATCAATTAAATTATTGTGGTAATTACAAATTAAGCGAAAACCGACATCAGTAATGAAAATATTTTTTTTTGAATACTTAAATTTTATTAATGATAGTTTAAGAGTTAAATGTATATATAAAAAAACTTGATAGGTCAAAATCACACAAATCCAAGACATTCGATCTAAATGATGAGAATGTAAAAATTCAAATTTTCCCGCCAAACTGTGGGCGCTATTGAAAAATTGTAGAAAGCAATTTTGTAGAAATTTTGAAAACAAATAATTTTATTTTTGGACCACAAACTAGTATGCAAAAGGAAATTTAAACTAAAGAATGCCTTCGAAAGTCATCGTGTCGTCAGACTACAGACAGACAGACGGACAAACATTTTCGTAAAAACTATATTTTCTGACTCAGGGAGTCTCAAAACATCGAAAATTGAAGAAAACTGGATAGGGGCAAAATCACACAAATACAAGACATTCCATTTGTATAATGAGAATGCAAAAATGCATTTTCAACAAATAAGTTAAATTTTTAAGCAAAGTAATGGATTTTTAACTAAAATAATAAATTTTCAATACCAAAAAATAAATTTTAAACGCAATAGTGAAATTTTCAACCTGAATAGATGAATTTTCGACCAAAAAAAAAAGAATACAAAATAGATAAATTTTTAACAAAGCAGATGAATTTTAAACCAAAAAGATTAAATGTCTATAAAAAACATCAATTTAAAAAAAATGGAATAGTTACATTTTCAGTTGAAAAAAAACTAATTTTCAATCAAAGAAATGAATTTTTTATCAAAAAAGATTAATGTTTATTAAAAATATATACATTTTTAACCAAATTTTGACATTTTTAAAGGAATTTTGACCTAATAGTCAAATACCCAATCAAAAAGGTGAATAAGTAATCAAGAAGATTAATATTTCGCCATAAACGGCAAAGTTTCAACAAAATACATAAATTTTCCATGAAAGAATATAATAGTTGAACCAAAAATGGAATAGTTAAATATTAACTAAAAAAATTAGTAAAAAAATTAATCAACAAAATGGATACGTTTTTAAGAAAAGAGAATAATTTTTAACTAAAATAATGATTCTTCAACCAAAAATATGAATTTGTAACCCAATAGTTGAATTTTTTAAATTAAAACCGACAATTTTTCAACCAAACTAATGAATTTTCATCCAAATTAGTTAAATTTGAAACTAAGCAGATTAATTTTCAAACAAGAAGACTAAATATTTTCAAATCATATAAAATTTTCTATAAATCATTTTAAAAACTTGTAAAAAATTAACCGAAGATTATCTTTTTAGTTATACATTTCATTATTTTGTTGAAAATTTCACAATTTTCTTAAAAAGACGTCTTTTTGTTTGCAAATTCAACTGTTGTGTTGAAAATTCCTCTTTTGGGGTTAAAAATTCAACTCTTTCCGTAGAACACAACCATCGAAAACTTTCTCTTCTGAAAATTTGTCTTTTTTATTTAACTGTTAATCTTTTTAGTAGAAATATTGCATCATTATTGAATGAAAATGCAATTGTTTTTTTAAAAGTTCAAATATTTCCTAGAAAAATCACTTTTTGCTTAAAATTCGTAATTTCAGTTGAAAAGTACATTGAAATCTTTTTTGATGAAAATTCAAGCCTTGTTTAAACATTTTTCTTGAATCAAAAATTCACTTTTTCTAGTAGAATTTTCATTTTCCTGGGCCAAAAAGGAACTTTTTGGTTGAAAATTTATCAATCTTGTTAAAAATTCGAATCTTTAACACAAAATTAACTTATTGATTAAAATTTTTATTTTGGACTTGGAAAGTGAACTGGAATTTTTTTTAGATTGAAATTTGACTTTTTCTAAGATTTTTCTTTTTAAATTCATCTGTTATAGAAGAAATTTTATCTTCCATGAATAAAAATCCAACTGTTCGGTTGAAAATTCAACTCACTTTTTTAATTTGGTCTGATTTTGAAATTCACCAGCTTTAGCAGAAATTACAGCTTTTTCTTATAAAAATGCCCAAGTTTTTTTTTTAGTTCAACAATTTTGTTGAAAATTCATGCTTTTCGGTTTAAAATTAAACTATTTCGTATAAAATTTACTTTTACTTTAAAACTCATATTTTTCTGTTGAAAAATAAACTGAATTCTTCCTAGATCGGTTTTAGTACAAATTTAATCTTTCTTGGGTAAAAATGTAATTATTTGGCAAAGAATTAATCAATTTTGTCAAAAATTTATCCTTTTTTTGTTTAAATCGTTGCATTTTTAACCTAATAGTTTAATTTTGGCCTAAAACGTGATTTTTTTTTAAACAGCGGAATTTTCAACCAAAAAAGATCCATTTTCAACGAGAGAGTTAACTATTCAACCTGAATAATCGAATGTTTTATAACGAAATTGACCACCAATCTAGAAAAGATGAATTCTCAACAAAATAAATAAATTTTCAACCAAAAAAGATTTTTTAAAGAAGATAATTAATTAATTTTCTACCAAAACTGATGAATTTTCAAGAAAATATATGAATTTGTAACCAAAAAATTAAATTTTCAAGAAATACGTTAAATTATTATTAAAATGAAGGGTCCTCGGTCTAAGCCTGTTAACTCAAATTTGTTTTTAAATTTATTTTATTTTTTGGTACACTTTTTATATGAAGTTAATATCCCGCAAACGAAACGGGAAAATTCATTAAAGTTTTTTTTTAGTGTATTTTCGAAAATCGCGTTTTGGTATCTATAGCACAGGTTTGCGGAACGATTTTCCTTCGCCGTGTACAATTTCTAAAATTTCAGTTAACAGGTTTAGACCACGCACCCTCAAATATATGATTTTTAACTAAACGGTCGATTTTTGAAAAAAAAAACATAATTTAATTTTAGCCTAATAGTTAAATTTTCAACGAAAAAATATTCAACTTTAACCAAAAACATATGAATTTTCAACCAAATAACAACATTTTCACATAATTAACTAAATTAATATCCAAATAGGAGAATTGTCAACTAAATGGTCGATTTTTTTACAAAAAAGTTCATTTTTAACCAATCAATGGATTTTTCTGTCAAGGTAGTTGAACACAGTCGAATTTTTAACACAATAACTTTATTTTTCATTAGAAAAGTTAATTTTCAACAAATTATTTAAATTATTAATCAAGCAGTAAAATTTTAAACTAAATGGTCGAATATTCCACAAAAGGTTCATTTTTAACCAGATAGTGGAATTTTCTGTCAAAATAATTCAATTTTAAAACTAAATAGACTATTTTTTTAGGAAACAAACGAAGTTTCAACCAAAAAGTGGAATTTTCTACAAAATACATGAATTTTTAACCAAATAGTAGAATTTGCGGTCAAAAAATTATATTTTTTAGCTAAACAGAAGAATTTTCATCAAAAAAGTTTATTTTCAACACAAAAAGTTCAATTTTCATTAATAAAGTTAATTTTCAACTAAAAAAATAATTTTTGTACCAAAAACGATGAATTTTCGACAAAATACATGAATTTCAAAGAAATAAATAAATTTACAACAAATAAGTTGAATCATTATTAGAATATAGAATTTTTAACTAAATGATCGATTAAAAAAAAACTTTAAGCACATACTTAACTTTCCAAAAAATTTTATTTTAAACTGATCGGCCAATGTAACGGAAATGTAATATTTTTAATTCATAATTCCAGTCGCGGTGGAGCCCTAAGGGGCCCAGGGGAAAATGCCACCCTCAGAAATCGCCCAGGGAGGGGCAAAGCATTGATTTGCCTGAATAATTAAATTGATCAGATCGTTTTAATTTTTTTCAAAAATCTTTGTGAAATAATTTATGTCTTTGTGAAATCTTTGGGAAGTCATTGAAATCTTTGCCAAATATTTGAAATCTTTTTTTAAATCTTTAGGAAGTAATTGAAATCTTTCTCAAATATTTGAAATGCTTGCAAAATCTTTTATACATTTGTAAAATCTTTGAAATCTTCACGAATATTTGAAATATTTTAGAAATCATTGAAGTCCACGAAATGATTGAAATCTTTGGAAAATCATTTAACTCATTGTGAAATCACTTAAATATATCAAAGTGTACCTGAAGTTCCCAACGTTCAAATTAAAGAAAATATGATTTTTTATGTCCTTAATTTGAACTTTCAGAACTGCAGAAACTTCAGAAATCATTGAAGCATGTGAAATCTTTCAAATCTATCCGAAATCTTTGCAAAACCTTTAAAAACTTTGTGATATTTTTGGGAAATCATACAATCTTTGTGAAATCTTTGAAAATATGTCAAATATTTGAAGAATTTTAATGATATTTGATGAATATTTGATAAAATTATTGAAATGTTTGGAAAATCATTGAAATCTTTGTGAAATCTTTTTAATTTATTCGAAATGTTTGTGAATTATTTGAAATCTTTGGAAAATCATTGAAACTTTTATAAGATGTTTGAACTATTTTTGAAGTATATGGTATATTTTTTTAATTGTTAAAAGCTTTGAGAAATCATTGAAGTCTTTGTGAAATCTTTTTAAACTATCTGAATTTTTTCAAAACATTTGAAATCTTTTTTAAATCTTTAGAAAATCGGGTAAAAATCTTTGTAAAATATTTAAAATATTTGCTAATATTTGAGAAATTATTTAAATCTTTGGAAGTATTTCAAAAATTTTATTTTATGAATATTTGGTGTATTTTTATGACATTTGTTGAACATTTATGCGTAATCTTTGCGAAATATTTGAAATCTTCACAAAATGTTTAAAATATTTTTGAAATATATGGTATATTTTTTAAATTGTTGAAATCTTTGGGAAATCATTGAAGTCTTTGTGAAATTTGTTTAAACTATCTAAATTTTTTGCAAAACATTTGAAATCATTAGAAAATAGTATACAAATCTTTGTGAAATATTTAAAATATTCGATAATATTTGTGAAATTGTTTAAATCTTTGTGAAATCTTTGGAAATATTTCATTTTATGAATATTTGGTGAATTTTAATGATATTTGATGAATATTTCAGAAAATGATTGAAACCTTTGGAAAATCATTGAAATATTTTTGAAGTCTTTTTAATCTGTCCGAAATATTTGAAATCTTTATAAAATGTTTAAAATATTTTTGAAATACATATTAGGTTTTTTAAATTGTTGAAACCTTTGGGAAATCATGGAAGTCTTTATAAAATTTTTTTAAACTATCCGAATTTTTTGCGAAACATTTGAAATCTTGGTGAAATCTTTAGAAAATCGTATAAAAATCTTCGTAAAATATTAAAAATATTCAATAACATTTTTGAAATTGTTTAAATCTTTTCGAACCCATTGAAATCTTATATTTTTTAAACATTTGTGATATTATTGAAATGTTTGGAAAATCATTGAAACCTTATAATCTATCCAAAATCTTTTCGAAATGTTTGAAATCTTTGGAAAATCATTCAAATCTTTGTAAAATCTTCCAAGTGTATCCGAAATCTCTGCAAAATGTTTGAAAACTGTGAAATCTTCGAAAAACATTGACATTTTTCTGATATCTTTGTCAAAACTTTCTCACATCTTTAGAAATCTGCGAAATATTAACAATATTTTTTTAATATTATGTAATATTTGTGAAATTATGGAAATCTTTGTAAAAACTTTGGGAAATGATTGAAGTCTTTTAAATCTTTTAAATTTGTCCGAAATCTTTTAGAAGTATTTGAAAACTGTGAAATCTTTGAAATATTTGTGAACTCATTGAAGTCTTTGTAAAATCTTTTAAGTCTATCCGCAATCGTTGCAAAATATTTAAAATACTCTCGAAATTGTAAGCCTGAACAGTCGATATATTTTCAACTGAATTTCGAAATAAGTTTTCCCCAATTCAACAATATTCGAATGTGTGAATGGTTTCTAGAATAAGTAATTTTAAACAATTCTAAATAAAAGCATTCATATCTTTTATTAATGTAAAAAAACTCACAGTTTTCTATTTTTAAAATAGTTCAAATTATAAATCTTATCTTAAACAATAAAAATTCAAAAAGAAAAGATTCGTGTTTAGAAAAGAAGGAAGTTGAAATCAAACAATAGAACAGAAAAATGCATTTTTTCGACTTCGTAATTTAATTCTACAAAATGCAGTTAGAAGATAAAAAATGATTCTAAATTGAAAAAAACTATTGAATTAGCGGGAAAATTTATATTCATGCAACTCAAATTCAAAATGTTCGACTCCAACTATAAATTTGTCTCATTTGAAAATAACACAAGTTGATATAGTTGAATTTTCCACGAAAAAGATCAATTTTACACCAAATAATTGAATTTCCGAATAAAAATTCCTAACCAAAAGTAGAGACGTTAAATTTTCACTTAAAAATTTTTTTTTTACAAAAAAGACTTTTTACGAAAATCGTTAAATTTATAACCAAAGAGATAAATTTTCAGACAAAAAAGACGAATTTTCTACAAAATAAATGCATTTTCAACCCGTGAATTTGAATTTTCAGCCAAAAAGTTAATTTTCAATCAAATAGATAAATTTTCAACTAAAAATTATTAATTTTCAACCAACAGTGAAATAGTTAAATCTGCCGTTTAAGGAATTGTCTTTCGTTAAAAAAATAACGAATTTTCAACCATATATTTAAATCTTCAAGCAATTTTTTTAATAATAATGTTTAACAAAATAGTCCAATATTTAAGCAATAAAATAAATTTTTAACAATTAAGTTAAATCTCTATCATAAAAGATTATTTTGTAACAAAATAATGGAATTTAAAAAATACAAACATGTGGACATATGGACATAATGGAAGTTTCAACTAAAAATATAAATTTCTAAACAAATAGTGCAATCCTCGAATTTAAACAATTTCATCTTCTACCAAAAAGACGAATTTTTTTGCAAACTAAGCAAATTTTAAACCAAATAGTTGAATTTCCACCTAAAAACGATAAATTGTCAACCAAAAGTGGAATATCTAAGCTTTTAGCTGCTAAAAGTAATTAAATAAAAGAATTTACAATAAAATAGTTGAATATTTAACCAATAAAATAAACTTTTAACAATTTAGTTGAATTTTATACCATAAAAGATGACTTTGTAACAAAATGATGGAATTTTCGAACTACAAACATGTATTTATAAGGACATAATGAAACTTTCAACTGAAAGATATAAATTTCTAACCAAATAGATCAATTCCCGAATTAAAAAAATTTCATCTTCTACCAAAAAGACGAATTTTTTTGCAAAATAAGCCAATTTTAAACTAAATAGTAGAATTTGCAACTAAAAACGATACATTTTTAACGAAAAATGAAATATTTAAGTTTTCAGCTCTTAAAAATAATTAAATAAAAGAATTTATAATAAAATATTTGAATATTTAACCAATAAAATGAATGTTTAACAAAGCAGTATTATTTTATATCATAAAATATTACTTACTTAACCATATAGTTGAATTTTCGACAAAATAATTAAGTTTGAAATCAAATACTAGAATTATTGACCGAAAATGTAATAGCAGACTTTTTAATTAATAAGAATTAACTTGCAGCGAAAATATTTCCATTTTCTCATCGGGCTGATTTAATTTAACACGTGAAAAAGGGGAATTTGAATTATAAACACATTTGATATAAAAAGAGAAACGAATTTTATACTAGCCATTTTACATTTTTAAGATTATTATTATTTTTTTGTATGCGGCAAAAAAATGTGTGACGTAAAATAATATAAGAGTCAAAAAACACAAAAATTGCAATTTTATAAAGCAAGAGGTAAATCTATAGATACTTTAGAAAATCATACATCCCAGTGGGCACAAAGTTTGGCGACGTCTTTACAACATCGTTACGACATCTTTACGACATCATATGTCTATGTCATTAAGACGTATTCACGACATAGTTACGACATTATATGCCTATGTCGTTAAGCCGTCTTCACGACATCGTTACGACATCCTATGCCTATGTCATTAAGACGTCTTCACGACATCGTTACGGCATCTTTACGACATCCTATGTCTATGTCGTTAAGACGTCTTTACGATATCGTAAATAAGTCGTATGATCTGATGATGTCTTTACGATATCGTAAAGACGCCGAAACGACACGGACATAGGATGTCGTAAAGTTGTCGTAAAGACGTTGTCAAAGTTTGTGTCCACTGGGATACTATATCTTTGTTCTCAACAAAACTCAGAAATCCCTCGTTGTACAGATCGATCTCGATTATTTTTGGGAATAACGAGAACAACTAACTTCCATATATCACAACGCTGCTGAAGGCTGGTGACCTTCTCAGCATGAAAACAAAAACACAAACCCAAGACGACTCTCTCGGTTCCAGTTCTACT